>NC_142165.1:77810509-78103030 GCF_029865625.1 Vigna umbellata | reverse complement strand
AAAGATATGATTTTACGTTGGCAAACATTCTTACCTTACCTCGGAAGCAAAGTCTGAAGTTGCTAACCGTTACAGGGGAGCATCCTAATTATATATGATGTTGCTATGTGGAGAGAGAAGAAACACGTATCATAAGTATATTATGTGTTTCTCACAGAAAAAAACAAGTTTTTAGATGAATATAAAACCATAACTTTGCGACCAACTTTTTGGTTGATTTTAAATATTTTGCATATCTACTAAGATGGAGTGATCAATGTTTTTCCAAAATAAAACAATAAAAAATAACATTTTAATACATAAATATTTTATGACACTATCTTTTTTATTTTTTTTAAATAAATACAAAAATATACTTTTTAATCACCATTTTACTCTTATATTATATGATAAATGAATATAAAAATGTATTATTAATTTCTCAAAAGGATAACACTGATTCTCTTTACACACCTAATCCGAGTGACACACTCTGCACTATGGACTTCATGTATTCGCCAAAGATTCTTTGGCAGAAAAATTTGACAAAATACACAAATGGGATATATAACAATTTTTATATATATAATATAACTTTTTTTATATTTGTTTCAATCATTATAGCATGTAAGGATGATGTGTAGGGAGAGATAATAAAAAACATTCTTTGATAAACTACCTTAGGAATTGTTATTCGTGTAACATTTCTTACGAAATTTATCCTATTTAAATTAAACAAGATTATTTACTTATAGAGATTCTGATTCTAGCAATGTATAGTATGGTTTAGGAGATATATATGTAAATGAAAAAGTGGTGCTTGTTGTCACTTAGTCTAAAACAATCAAATTATTTTCGTAATTAGTCACACTAATCAAATTAGATCTATCAAATGTTGGACATTTATAAAATACTATATATTATTTGAGGATGTGTACCTTATTAAGAAAGTGAGAGAAAGATATATCGATGAAAAAAAAAAGAATATTTCATTCTTTAAGAAAAAAAAAAAAAGAGTACAGTTCTTATAATATCACTTTAGATCCATATAAATAGTCAACTACTGTAAATATGTTTTTCAAATGATACAGTAAAAAGTAAATAAAATGTACTTGACTTTGTCATGTGAATATAGATTTGTTGAATCTTTATATCACTATTCTTTTAGTGAATCATTGATTGAAAAAGAATTTTGATGAAATATATTTTATTCTACCACCTGTATTTCTTTTCTTGATCGATAAATGTATTGTTTTCATATATAAGATATGTTTTTTTATTAAAATAAAACACAGTTAAATTTATTCTTGATTTGATTTTTATAACTTTAAAATTTTCACATCCCCACGTGATTAAAGTGGTGCGATTGTCGTGATTTATTTACAAATACTATATCTATTTATTGGATGGGTTTCATTGAACATATCATCCAATTCAATTCACAAATACATGAGTTAGATTTATATTTTTTATTAGATTTATAATTTTAATAATTTAAACTATTTTAAATTAGATATATGTTTTGCTTGAATATATATATGATAAGACACACCGGTGTTCGTATTTTCCGTTATTCCATTTGGATAGGATACTTTATAATGAAGTAATTCTTTATGTTTTCTAAAATATCTTCCTTCATAAACCAATTTACTATTTATCCAAAAAAAAAAAGAAAAAATTGAAAAGGAAGGATTAGAATTAATTCTGTCTAAAATTGAATTAGCTTGATTTATTTATTTAAAATAATGAAGAGAAAGGTCCCTTTTGATGTTACTTGTGTGATACTCGAAGAAGGCAGGACCTCTTGCATATTGTGACGATGACTATTATGATGAAAATGGCAATAAGTAGATCTAGCATTTTAGTCACAATCACAATCCAATGCCACCACTACTTTCTCTCTGAGCTACCTTACCCACCACTCACGAAACTACTTCCGACACTACCACCTCCGTCACCACAATTCTAGTTAGTTGCCACACTCATATCATTATTACCACCATAATGCAATCTCCTACTTTTTTTCTTTCTAAATCACTGTAAGGGAAAACAATTTTACGAAATATGTTGATAATTTTTTAAATTTGTAGGTAAATTGAATTTGCGAATCACGACAAAAAAAATCGTTAATAATCATTAAAATCAGTAAGTAAATCAAAATTATTGTGATTAATCAACAGTTAGACATGTCTCGTTAAAATGTTTATCAATAAAATTTATCGATAAATAATTTTTTTTTTCCAGTTATTATCAATATTCAAAATTTATCAATAATAATTTATCATTAAATATTTGTTGATAATTATTGATAGACTTTGATCATTGGTATATTTTATAATTTAATAATTTTATTCCTTCTTATTTTATACGTTTTTTTTTCTTATCTTCTCATCAAATATTCATTATATCAACTATTGTTATTGGAGGATGCTCCCTGCACCTTACCTATTTCACCCTCACCTCTCATTTTACACATTTGTCCTTCATTTATTAAAGTTAAATGAAAATTAATGATGAGTTAATGATTTCATAACAACCAACAACTCTCCTAAGGACCAACAACCCTAAATTTTTTTTGATTGTATAAACCCTACATCTCCTTATAAACCCTACCCTACATGCACCCCTTCCCTCTTTTTATTTTTTCACTTTCATTATTCACTTGTACTGTTAAATTATTTTCTGAGTTCAGAGTTGTAATGTTATACAGTGATGGTTGTGATTCGTGCTGGTGGTGCTGTAAACAATGGGGGAGGAACAGTGTTGATGGTGTTGTGGGCAGTGGAGGAGGAAGAAGACAAAGAGCTCATCGCCGGTTAGACATAGCCGAAATTTGAATTTCGACGGACCCCAACTGCACTTCGAACTGCGGTTGAGGGGTGTTGCACTTCCAAGTGCGGTTTCACTATGCAGATCTTTTTGTTATTTTTAAGCCTAGCCTACAAGTTCACATGTTTGCTTATGATGATTTGATGTTTATTTGAACATTACATTTTGAATCTTGATTTACATATTTCTTGTTCGTTTATTGTCATATACTCTTATGGCTTATACTGTGTTTGGTAACCAGTTTAATTTATATCATGCAAATGTTAGAAACAATTTAGGCATAATAATAATTATTTAAAGAAATAAATAATTTCATAAAAAAATACATATTTAAAAAAATTCAGAAACAAATAAAATAAAATAAAACAAAAAAATATACATAATAAATAATATATAAAAAATTTAAAATTATAAAAAACAACAAATTTAAAACAAACAAATAAAAAAAGCAAAACATAATACGAAAACATGTTAACAAAAAAAATATATAAAATATTAAAAAAATTAACTTTAATATATTAACATAATTTTTCATAAACGCAGAAAAAAGAAAACCAAAAAAAGAAAACCAAAAAAAAGCTTGATTGCGTCTCCAACTTTGGCCAACAGCAACCAAAACTCCAACTTCGGCGAAACACCAGCCACACCTTCAACTACGGCGCTCCTCAACCTCCCTTCCAAGTGCAGCTCTGTCTTAGTCGCAGTTCCAGGTACAGTTATAAGGCGTCCCTCTCGTATCTCCTTCCACAACCCCATATCTCACCACCACAGCAACACCATACAACCACCAACAACAACACCACACAACCACCAAACCATGAAACAAAGAGGAGGGGAGGAAGGGATTCAAAATAAATGGTCAAAGTGAGGGAGGAGGGGAGGACTACGGGAAGAGAGGAGAAAGAAAGGTGTATATGTTGTGATATATGAAATACGACATAGAGGAAGAAAGGAGGAAAAATGGATGCAGGATTTTCAAACGTGAAATGCAGCACTGGAGTGGAGAAATGTTTTCAAACGTGAAATGCGGCACTGGAGTGGAGAAAGGTTTTTAAACGTGAAATGCGGCACTGGAGTGGATAAAGGAGTGTAGGGTTTGCTTCTTTTTATTGAATGGATGTGTCAATCTTTTTTTTAAAAATCAAAATATTCTTTGACAAAGGGTTACAGTTAGAAATATCAAAACAATGGGAGGTGTAGGGTGAATGCAGTGAGGTGCAGGAAGAAGCCCTCTTGTTATCGTTGGCTTTAACTCTCCCTTCTTATCTTTTTCTTCCTTCAACGATTCTATTATTGTATAGTAATGCCAATTCTTTATGAAATTTGACTCAAATTTTACCGGTATTGTATCTTTCTATTAAACCTCTTCTTTATTAAACCTAACATAAATATCATTTTTTTTCCTAATTTTAGATTTTAATATTTCATTCACATCTCACACTTGACTATAATGTTTACAACTATAATGTTTACAAAGTTGTTTTGAACCTGATAATAATAACATTTTAAATTGGATAAATACAAAATATATAATAGTAATATATTTATTATTATAAATTAAATATATTTTTAAATCACAATAGAAATAGAACATTTACGTAAAAACAAAATCATTATCTGAACATAAAATATTTTACAAAATATATCGGGTACACGAAGTAAAACGGTTGCACAAGTTGACGTCAAAACAGGCCTGCAGAAAAGCCCAAAATATCTTATCTCCTAGTAGGCCATAGGTTTACGAAAGATGTCCAGCAATTACATATTCTAATTTTTTTTCAAATAAAGGAGCATTTAACAAAATATCTTATTTTTTATTAGGAAAATGTTTATCCGTCGAACTATTCCTTTAACCAGACAGATAAGTTTTATCGGTTATAATAAATTGTCATAAAATATTATTTTTCCGAGTGAAAATACAATTTACAAAAGAACAATGTGAACGATTTGATTTTGTTTTTAAAAATTAAAAAACATGCTAAGGCTAGACGAGTTTAATGCAAAAAGAAATACACTAAAATGGTGAGTACAAAAGACGACTTTTAATTTAATTTTTATAATCAAAATTCATAGAAGGAGAACATGACTTTAGTGCAAAGGTTACATAAGTCATTCTTGTTAAGAACAACATTTGATTGGTTAAATCAGAAATCATGCATAGAGTGAACGGCTTTGATAAAAAAAAAACCACACAATTCAAATTATGTTTGAATACGATAACTTATTTTATTTCTTTATTATGTATGATTTGAGGAAAAACATTTGACTTGTTTTTATTTTTGTAATTTATTTTCAAACGAAAATATGTATGAAAATTGAATAAAAAGATTTATATATTAGGTTAACAAATTAGGGTTGGGATACAAAATTACATTAATTTATTAATTTGTTGAGATTCAAAATAGGATGTCACAGGGAAGAAAAATTTTCTATCTTGTTTTAAGATTTTTTGTAATTGATTGTATGATTTATTTAAAAATTTATCTAACACCAATTTTGATTTGGTTTTAATAAATGGTTAAGAAAATGTTTTTAGCAAAAATATCCAAAAACTATTTGAAGTAGAAAAAAAAATTTAATGAATTAATTCGTAATTTGTTTGATTTATTTTATAATTTTGTTAATAATATATTGCATGCATTAAAGAGTAATTTTTAGTTATTTATTATGTTAAATGAAATTTGTTATTTAAGTATGTAATTTAGATGAGAACTTAGGAAATGGTCTAAGAGGTTGTTTTAAAAACATGATACTAGAATATTTTCATAATAAAAGGTTGAAACTATATAAACAGATTTTCTATTAATTCCTTTTATAAAGAACATTATTTCTTTAAACTTCTCTTCTATCTTCTTTATAAATATTTGACTTTATTCTTTATCTATTTGAAGATCAGAGTACGTCATAGGATTTTTGACGTTGAGATTTAAAATCTTATTCGATTAGAATCTTGAACAAAGTGAGTTCATATTTTGTCCTTATTTTTTAGTTTTTTAAGAAATTTATTGTATGTGGGGTCTTTGGGCTTACATGTAGAATTTCAGGATTCAAGTCGAATCTTTGTTCAATTAAGATTGTTAGGATGTGTTTTTTCTATTTAAAATTTGTTTTGTTTTTAGAATTGTTATGTAATTAAGTGAAATTGATGCGTAATTTGAATGGGATGATTTGAATTATTGGATATTAAATTATGCTGAATTGTTGTCATGTGAGATGCATATGTGAAAGCATCAATTGTTAGCATTTTGGTCTCAAGGGTTGATAAATTTAACTTCTTTAGTTTCAAGTAGTACATTTGACGAGTTGATTTTTCATTAAAAATTTTGAAGAAAAAAGGGAAAACACCATTTGAAACCTAAAGTAGTACAATTGTCATTTACTTGAACTATGTTATAATTTTTATGTGTAAAATCTTGTTGTTATAATGGTTTCGTTTCAAAGATTGATAACTTTGTTTCAATTAGTATTGGAGTATGTGTTTGTTCTTTTAAAATTGGGGTTTAGTTGTTAATAGGAACTTCTCTATAATATCTTTGGTGATTAGATCTGGAACTTCTTGAGCTAAGAGATCGATATATTAAAGCATTATAAAGTTTATTAAGTGGAGAATAGTTTAAGCAAAGTCATTGCTCAATTAAAACTCAAAAAGAAAGTTTCGCTTTCGGTATACCATCAGGCACCGTTGTAGCATTGTTGGGTGCCACTTAGACAATGGCCACTGACTTAAGGGCGTTGGGTGTGACTTATGGACCATTGAGTGCTCTCACATCAACGAGTCCCATAAGTTTGTGGTGTACCACTTTTCCAACGTTGGACGCCATTCTATTTTTGTTCTTAGTCACCTCCGGAAGATTGAGATTCCTACTTTGTTAATCATTGAATCGAGTTAAAATTTTGACAATCGATTCTAGATACATAATTCTTTACTTAGACCGTTGTGATATTTAATTAGAAGATTGTGGCTAAAATAATGTATCTCACATTTTTTATGTATTTGATGAAAACAAGGTAAGTGAATATTATGCAAATGTAATAGAAAATGAATGATGAATTATTATAATGTATTTTGAAATAAATAGTAGGTAAATTATTTTATGAGATGAGTTTGGATTGGGGTAAACTACATAGGTATGCCATGATGTGATGATTTAAGATTTATATGGAAATATGATAAATGAGCTATTGTGATATGATATTTTTTGACTTTTTTTTGTGATTGGACTTATTAATTTGGTTATGTTTATCAGCTATGTAATGTTTTAAACTAGTAGATTGAATTTTAATTAATTTGGAATGTTATAGTACAAATTTAGAAAAGTATTGTATAATTGGTAATATTTTTAACTGTATTATAATATTTCATAACTTACTACTTTTTACATAGAAGTTGTCCTAGTCTTAGTACGATTTATGGGTTTTAAAGGTAAAGTCAAATTTCGATCTCCGCATGCACGATTTTGGTGGAAAAGGTAATCATAATCCATTTTCCACGACTTCTAGAAATCATATTTTCAAAACTAAAGTTCTTATATTTGCACGACTTCTATGTAAGTTGGAATTTTAATTTGAAGTCATGTGTATAAAATGTGGTTTTTTAAAGAAAGTTGTTCACTACTTATCCAGAATTAGTCAAATTATTCATTATAGTAAAATTAGTAAAACAATTACACCATTTTAATAAGAAAACCTATATATTATTGAACAAAATATAACATTTATCTGTATAGCTCAGTACAATGAGTAATATCAATTTCCGGTACACAGAAAACTTCAAAAAATCAGTCTTAAGAAAATGCAACATTTATTTATGAATAAGAATCCTTTTACTTTAAAAGTAACTGAAATAATTTACTTATATATTTTTATTTTCTATTTTATTTTAAATTAACTATTTATAAGATTAATTAAATAATAAGTACATTAATTTAATTATGTAATAAGAAATATCATTCTTTCTTCAATTACTTCTGAGTATTATATCTCTCTCTTATTTATTAATAATTATTTAATTATGAAAAAAATATTATAAAAATCTTTGATAACAAAAGTTTTACACTTGATAAAAAACTCATGTTAAATATCCTACTTTAATTTATAAAATAAGTATAATTTAATTAAATATAATTACATTAAAATTAATTTATATTTTAATTAATTTTTTTTATAATAATGTTGTAATGAAATAATATTATTCACAATAATTAAATATAAAATTTTAATATAATGTTATCAGTTTATTAAATTTATTAACATTTGTAATAATATCTTATATTTTAAAATAATGTAAATAAAAATTTAAATATATTTCTATCATATTTCTGATTCTATGAAAAAAATATTAAACAAATCTATGTTTTTGATTAAAATTACATTTAAAATAAATATTTAAATATACTTTTATTATTTAGAATGCATGATCGAAATTAAAGTTATGCTTTATTATTTATTTAATATTTTAAAGAGTTAAAAATTATATCATTAAAAAATTAATTAAATTTTAAATTATTGAAAAGTTAACTAAAATATAGATAGATATTACAAAATGTAATAATTTTAATAAAATAAATTAATATTTATTATAAGTATTTTTATGAGTCGTACGTTTATGAGTAATGAAAATTTTCATAATACTCTTTAGCATATGGAAATGATTATTAAACAGGAAGAGGAAAGTGTTTGGAGAAAAAATATCAATAATTGTTTCACTTATTATTTAATTAATCTGAACACTGAATTTGAAATAAAATGAAGGACTACCACGAAGAGTAACTCATATTTTATCTACTCTTGGAGTAAGTATATGTATATCCCTATTTATAACATATAACTGAAACGTAAATTACAATGTTTACGAAAAAAAAACCTATTTTTGCACAAATAATATTATATTGATTGATTCCTAGTACATGTATTTGTTGTTTAAATAATCCCTTTAATATCATGTGCTTAAAGCTAACATATGCAAATTTCAGTTTCTAGCCCTTGCGTCTCAGCAAAACATTTCTTCTGTCACCAAACTTCACTCTTACGAAGTTGGTAATTGAAATCCCACGCATTTTCTCTCTTATATATTCTGGAAACTTGTGCATTCGTAACTATCACGTCTGCTTAAAACAGAAAACACAGGAACCACATCTTCTAACTAACTTGCTTTTCGTGAAACCAAGTAACATAGATTAAGTTAAAACCTCATATATATCAACTTTTCAGTTACTGTTTCTTGCAAGTCATGGCAACACTGCTTCTTTTCTTTAGCATTTGCCCAATATATATCAAAGCCTAACTGCATACAAGAATGCAACTTTAACAATCACATGCAAAACAAAAGAGTTAATCAAAGCACAACACAGAAGGCAGATTAGGAAGCTGAAAAAATCTATTGCCAACAATGGATGCTATTATTAAAGCAGACTTGAATATGTATAATAATCATGGTGAACAAAAGCTACCACTTCTGCACAACATGGGGGTTCCAGATGCAGATAGAAGCCTCATTCAGAGAGCCATAAGTCAAACATTTCAAAGCACAGCCCATTTGGCAAATCTGTTACCAACTGGCACTGTTCTTGCTTTCCAACTTCTGTCTCCAATAGTCACAAATCAAGGCAACTGTGACTCGGTTTGCAAGTTCATGACTGCTACAGTCGTGGCTCTCTGTGGTGCCTCTTGTTTCTTGCAATGCTTTACCGATAGCTTCAGGAATGATAAGGGGAATGTTTGTTATGGACTTGCCACCTTCAAGGGCTTGTGGGTCATTGATGGATCCGCCACTCTTCCACCTGAACTTGGTGCAAAATTTAGATTGAAGTTTATCGACTTCATGCATGCAGTGATGTCAGTTTTGGTGTTTGCAGCAGTTGCATTATTTGATCAGAATGTGGTGAATTGCTTCTTTCCATCACCTTCAACTGAGGCACGGGAAATCCTAACAGTGTTGCCTGTGGCCACAGGGATTTTTTGCAGCATGCTCTTTGTGGCGTTTCCCACACATAGACATGGAATTGGCTTCCCACTATCACCGAACTAAAAGTTGGATAATCAATTCGATTCTCTTGTCTGCAACACTATAGAGGAATTTAAGTGAATTTCATTGCTGTGTTATCATCTAAATAAAGTGGAATATTTTTTTCATTCTATCAAACACTGGTACATATAATATATAGACCCCTTTCCATGATACGTGATAGATTCAATCACAAATTCCTTTAATTACAGCTATGTGCTCTTATATATATACACAGTTTCAGCAGAGATAGGATTTGCAGTTTATTTATTCAAGATCATCTGCATATTTCAGTATAGCTTTCAGTGAAGAGCCTGTGTGAAAAGTTTCACAGCCATCCCACAAGGAAAGCAAGCAAGCAGAACTCTATGAATGAACAAACCTAGATGCTATAACTTGTATCAGAGTTTATCCATATGTTTAGAAAAAAGTGCAGTCATGTAAATCTCTTTCTTTGTTTCTTGCATATATCAGTACTAAAATGGCATCAGCATGAGAACTAAATTTAAATATTTCCACAAGAATAAATCTCAAGTTATTTTCTTCAAAAGCTTTGTATCGAATTTATTTGATTTTCATCCTCATAAATAAAATTATTTAGAAATATAGATTTTTTTAAGTGTTTTTTAGTCTCTACTATTAAGTATCACTGATTTAGACTAAAAGTAAAATAATAATTAGGATAATGACAAATGTTTTAAATTGAGATGTTATATTATTTTTAATTTATTCCATAACATAATATATTTATTATTTTATATTATCAAGGTAACTGTAGAATTTTTTTAATTTATTTTTAATAGTGAATGAATCACGATTTTATTTATTAATTTAGTTCTTTATTTAAAAATAAAATCTTCCTAATTTTTCATTCCAAATTTTCTTTTTGGTAATAACTTTTCTTATATGCTTATAATTTAATGTTAACATGTTATTATTCTTATACTTTTCGACCGTGTAATATACCAGAAATTATGATTCGTAGTAGAAAAAATAAATCACTAAGTGGGTTTAATATTCTAAATTTTATATAATCACCAAACAAGTTAGTTGATAAATCTTCTAACTTTTTTTTGTCTGTATGCATGTTTTCTTTTAATGTTTAGATATAGTAAAATTTAAATGCGTATAAGAGATGGAAAAAAATGGAGTTCAAAACTAAACAAGTTATAACTATTGATATGGGTATGAAGAATGCCAAGGATGGAAAATTTAAAGAAAATTAAGAGGTCCATATAGGGTAGTCATAAAAACTTCCTATGAAATTTGGCTAAGTTGAAATTATGTTACAACTAAATTATGCTTGAATAAACTATTTCATTAAACATTTATAGAAGAAGAACTAAAAATTTAAAAATGAGTTGAATTCTTCCACGAGTTATTATCTACTCTTACATTTCAACTTCTGAAGAAATTAGGTGAGAAAGAATTGATCGTAAAACAAACTTTTGAAGATATATGACTGCTTTCAATTATTTTTAATTTTAAAAATTAGCATTAAATTATATATATATAAATTACATTAATACTTTTTTCTTAATTTATTTGGGTTTTTCTTGAAACCAAATCCTTTGTCTTTCAGTGAGTGTCTTATGTAATAAAAATTGTTTCAAATAAATATGAGTATTACAAAAGCAGTTAAAATCTCCTAGAAAGATAAGGAGTTTAATTTTTGGTGCATTGTGCACTTCCTTTGCAAGTCATGGGAAACTTCATCTGAAACGACTTAATGGTTGTTCCTCTTCCTTCAGTGGCTCTTAGCAGATCATGGTGAGCATCTTGGATTTGTTGTAGATTTTTTTAGTGAGTCGTGGTTATTTGACTTATCATAAACTCATCCAGCACCTATCATAAATAGGTGTTTCTATTCTCCTCCGAAAACACTTTTCATTCCTTTCTCTCCACTTTTCTTCTATCATTCTTGTTTTCTCTTCTTTCTTTCTTTTCTTAAAATCTTGGGTTATTTATTTTTAAGACTTTATCTTACTAATTTTTAGGTTCCTCGAAAACAATTGAGAAGAGAAGTTTTTATTGTATCAGAGAAAACTTACGTAATACGTTACGGATAAGTCCTTAAGGAAAGTAAATATACATGACTTAGAAAGTTCACTTTGTTCATGTTTTTCATCATCTTCTACTAACCTTATAGGGACTTATAGTTGACGGTATAAACATCGACAATAACTCTACATTGAAGAAGTAGAACAACATTTTTGGAACTCAATATACTTTTCCGAAATCCTTTTCAGATGTTTCAAAAATTGAAGTCTTCGTGGGACTAAATTTTTGACCTAGAAATGTGTGTCTACTCTAATAGACACGTATAAAGTTGCTTCTGCTCTTACAACCATCAAACCTAACTTCAATAGTCTTGTAAAAGAGATTGAAGACTGTATTCATTTGAATAAGGTATGCCAAAACACTTCGCTCAATGCATTATCTATTGATTTGTTCGTTGTGTACTACTCTTACAAGAAAGCCAATGATATATTTGGGACTTGTTGATTCTCAATTACACTACCAAAGATGTTGTGAGCCAAAGGATCGTCAACAAAAATTACTACCGTTGGGAAATTATACAAAATAATGACATCAATATCTTTTTCAACAAGAACCATAAATTGTTCGAAGATATTAAAGCAATAGTCTTATTTGATGAGTTATTTTTAGAACTTATAATCGAAAAGCTTCTAGAATCTTGGATGAACTACAACAACAACTAAAGCACAAACACAGATAAATGTCACCATCAAACCTTATCATGTACATTATCATCAAAGACACCAACTGAAAGGAGTGTGTTGTTACAAGTGCCAAGACATTATCAACAAAAGCAAATATGGTATAAGACAAATCAACTCCAAAAAGGTATAAGAAAAAACATAATCACAAGAAGAAATATTTTGGAAATTCCCATCCTAATGGATCTAACCTCACTTTTAAGAAAAAAGAAAAATTGTTTTGTGTATGAAAACTAGGCCATCATGCACCTTAGTGCAGACAGAGAGTTAGAAACTACAATCCCCCTAAGGAAACTATAGCTCAAGGAGAAACATTTATGTTGTTGTCATCATCAAAAAACACACAAGAGTTTGAGTTTAGCTTTCACATAGCTTCCCTCATAAAAAACTATCATGTTGGAGGACATCATGGAGTTGTCATCCACATTGTAACTAAAATTATGTTAATGACACATAAAACAAAAAATAGCCCTATCAACACCTTCATCCACTTTTGAAGAATCAACATAACTTTCTCCAAATTACATATCATTTTCCTATCAGCTTCCTTTTCTTTAGTGCTCATGAAACTGTCATCCTTTCCTTCACACTTCATATAAGTACCCCTTTCGTCAAACCCATCATCAGTGCACCATCTAGAGTAGTTGCAACCAACATCTTCACTTTCATTTTGTTTAAAAAAATCAACAACCACAAGGATTGAGTATTCCATTCTGTAAAAAAAAAAATCAACAATGGTCTCTTTTGAAAAACAATGACACAAATAACATAGGTTTCATGTATTTTACCTTGCACTTAGGGCAACTCCAAAATTATTTCCTTTAGTTCTTAGTAGTTTTTGTAGTTCTTAATACTAATTTCTCTCCACAATGACAAATGGGTGAATACTTCAAACTCCTTGATCCTTCACCACCACAACAACAGAGATTAGAGCTTTGCTTCTGTCACCCATTACTTGTGGAAGACGAACTTGAATGGCCCATAGTCATTCTTCAATTACTCCAATGACAACGCAAACAAAAGAAAGGAACATTAACACGTCAAACAAAATAAACATCAACCAACAACATCGAAGAAGTACACAAATGAGGTTAAAAAATTTTGCAGCACAAGAACAACCACCACCAACATCATCGTAGAAGAACAAATTACAACTTGATTAATGTGGAACGACACCAACAACATGGTAGAAGAACAACGACAAACACCTTAAGCATCCTCTAATTAAGGATTCAACGAATTAGGGATTCAAAAAAATCCCAAATTTTTTATTTTCAAAATAACAAAATCCCCCTAATTAATAACCTCACTCTGTCACATTGTTTAAAAAAGTCACATCAACATGTCATGTTAATGTGCTACGTCAACGTGTCATGTTAACATATTTTTAATGTTATTAAGCCAATTTTAACGAGAGGTCGAATTGTATCAAATTTTCAATTTAACCTAATATTTATTGATATTATAAATGATTAGAACTAAACTTGAAATGTGTTAAACCTCACTAGTCAACCCGGTCCTCTATGGGTTCGAGTCGGGTTGGATTAAAAAAATTACAAATTTCGACACAGACTACAAATGAACTCGGTATACTAAGAATTCGACTCACTCAGGTTGAATCCATGGTGAGTTAGGTTGACTCACCAACCTACTTATAAATTTAAAATATTAAAAAAACAAAAGTACTAAATGCTCTTATATTTAAATATATTTGGATTGTATTGTATTTTTGTGATTTTGAATTATATTTAGAGTTTAACATCGTTTTGCATTGTATTTAGATTGAATTTTATTTAAATTTCAATTAAAAAAAATTTTACAATTTTATTTTAAGATTAAAAAAAAATTTATAATTAAATGAGTCAATCTATTTGACCTATCAATTTATACCAAAATAAATCAAATTAAATATTTTAAACTCACTAATAAATAAATAAAAATAAATACATCAAATTAAATTAAATGAACTCGCTAAATAATAAGCTATAATCAAGTTGGAAACCAAAGTCAACCTCAATTTCATTTTATCTTTAGAAATAAGACACATTGTTTGTCTCTAGTGACAGCTTCACATGAGTGAACACTAAGTTTCATTTCCAAACCGTCAAAATCTAACGCCATATCTCTCTCACACACAAACATGCACGTTATTTCAATCAAGTCATGCTCATTCAACAATTTCTCACCATTTTTATAGATAAAAGAGGAAGAAAAGGAAAATCATGAGATTCTGGGCTTTTGTATTTATTTATTTTTGATTTAAAGTTTTGGTGAGAGAATGAGGGATTCCGTGACGTGAATTACAGTAACAGCCAATGGCAATTGAATAGCCTCCGTCACAATTTTACAAGGCGAAGGAGAAAGAGAATGTGATAAGGCCTGACCTTGATATCACGAAAAACAATCACACACAAGCTCCCTCTTTCACCACCAATCATCCCTTACGCCCTATACAAAAATCTCTTCCCAACAGATAAGAGGGTCCCACTTATCCACTTCCCTATCCTTCACCCCACCAAACCACCCTGCTTCCTCACCATCTCTCACCCTCCATTCCATCACTCCACTCACCGACCCTGATCACACAATCAAGCGCATCGCATGCATTGACTCCGCGAAGAACCCGATCACAGCCCTGCATAAACAAAACCAGACGGTTAACGAGAGCCACAGGTACTCTCACCAGAACAATATCGCATACACACTCTCTTCTTCTCTCATTCTCGCCATTCCCTCTTCCTCGTTCGGGTTCAGATGGAGTCGCGAGTGCTGTCACGCGCCGGAGCCTTCTCCTCCCTCGCTCACCTCCGCAAGTCTCCGCGGGACGTCGCTGGCGGTGCCTCCTTCGTCACGGTGAAGACCGTGGGGTCCCTTGCGGAAGGTGGGAATCTGATTTGGGGGAGGCAGCTGCGTCCGGAGCTCTGCTCGCCGGCGCTGAAGAAGGAGGCCGTCCTCCTCCGACCTTGCCTTGCCGCCACCTCCTCACCGGCCGAGGGTGGTGATTCCGCCGGGTGAGGTCCGTTTCATCCGTTCTGACTCGGCCAACTCGGCCACGTCACTCTCCTAACTAATGCCGTTCAATTTTTTTCATTACAGGGAAAAGGTTGCTCCCGCGGGATTCTTCGACAAATACCCCGCTCTTGTCACAGGGTTTTTCTTCTTCACGTGGTACGTCACTTGACTCTGTTCTTGTTACTGCCATCAGTCTCTGACTCTGTAGTGGCTTCCGCTTACGTCGCCTTTGTTTTCCTGATGTAGGTACTTCTTGAACGTGATTTTCAACATCCTCAACAAGAAGATCTACAACTATTTCCCCTATCCGTAGTAAGTGTTCAGCGACTCTCTATCTTGCACTTTGTCTGGTGTTGGCTCGTTGATCAGTGAAATCATATGCGCAAACATTGTCTTTGGCTTTGTTAAAGTCGATTAATATTGAGTTAAGGTCAACTTAAGGAATATCGTAATAATTGATTTCGTATTTCTTGATTATTATATTTTGTAATAAAATGACACTCTGTTAGTGTCTATGAAATGAGTTAGAACGGTCTGTTCTGAATGATGTATACAGATTCTCTTGATTTTAAATCTATATTAAGAATAGAGCAAACCATTGTCTAAGACTAAGAGTTAATATATTTTAATTGAGCAAATAACCAATGTGGAGACCTTTCAATTTTCTTCTTAAATTATGAAAACAAAAATCTAATTTACTTTTTGAGTGCCCCAAAAATGCCACACACTAAATCAATTTTTTTTTTTCATTTTTTAAAGAGTAAATTGACGAGACTCACTCTCATGGACATGGTTTTGCTTTGAATTTCTCCAATTCAATAATGAGTTTATATACTCTATTAATCAGATTTGTTTGTATGATTTAAAAAAAAAATATTAAATCTCAATAATCTTGTATATTAAATTTTGACAAGGAAATAAATCTGTAATCTGTCTGTTTAAATTATATCCTTCGTTAATAATTTACTAATTTAAACGTGAGTCACTTTTGAATTTTATGATTAAATTTTTATCCTGCATATATTATGTATTAGTGTATCATGAACAGAAAAAAGTCAAAGGTTATTATAAATAAAAATTCTTCCAGAATATCCCTTGTTCCACATCAGTTTTTGATTTCATATTTTATTTTGTCCACCATCACCATTTTTATTTTGATTAGCTATGCTTTTATGCAGCTTCGTATCCGTCATCCATTTATTCGTCGGTGTGGTGTACTGTTTGGCGAGCTGGACCGTGGGCCTTCCTAAGCGTGCTGTAAGTCAAGTTCAATATCGCCCAGCCCAGAATACATAAACCAAAAAACAATCTAACTCCTAAGTGCTATTTCACGTTATTTTCTGGATTGACCCTGTTAGTCTATTTATCAGCGTATTACAAATGGTTCATTGATTCTACTTACCTACATCTTGTGACATTAATTTTAGTTTCATGATGAATATTTTACATAGAATACTATTGCTGTATATAAATAGTACTGTACTGATAAGGCTGTTGTTTCTGTAGCCTATAGACTCCAACCTGCTGAAGTTGCTCATTCCGGTGGCTGTGTGCCATGCATTAGGCCATGTGACCAGCAATGTCTCATTTGCTGCAGTTGCTGTTTCTTTCACGCATACCATTAAAGGTGATAAAAGTTTATCTTATACATCAAATAAGAGGTGCTTGAAATTGTTTAGGTGTGTCTACTTTCTAATAACAACATTTGACAAACTTTTGTTTCAGCTCTTGAACCATTCTTCAATGCTGCTGCTTCACAGTTCATCCTTGGCCAATCCATTCCCATCACTTTGTGGCTGTCTCTGGCTCCCGTTGTTATTGGTAACACCCCTCTTCTTCCTTAAACTGAGATAAGATTCACTGTTTCCACTAACCAGCTATTTCAATGGGAAAAATGTTCACAACGAATTTTCTACCCCTCGTCTCTCTAATACACACTCTTTCCAATACGATATAATCCACAGGGTTCCTGTTAAATATGTGGATCTTATCTCATTATCCATTTTAAATATGAGATTATGTTGAAATGAGTAGCACTCTTCTTTCATTAATGCATGGACATTTTCTGAATTGTCAAGGTAAACATTTTGTTCAGTTATTTTAGGGAATGATTTTCTTTTTTCACTTCTTTAGAGATCTTCAAAGTTATTCTCTGAAAATTAACCTCAGTCATATATGGACTATTATTTTCTTTGTTAACTCAACTTGGATTTTAAACCTAAAAGATTGTGAACAGATGATGCCAAAATACAAGTATTATTTGAACATTTGCTGAGAAATATTTAGTGAACGGAGAACTTAACATAATTTTTCATGCCATGTACTGAGCAGGTGTGTCCATGGCATCTTTGACCGAGCTCTCATTCAACTGGGTTGGCTTCATAAGTGCTATGATTTCAAACATTTCCTTCACCTACCGGAGCATCTATTCAAAGAAAGCCATGGTTATCTCCTATGCTACCCATGTTACATGTCCAAATTTTGATATACACCTCCAAATTACTTATATCAGCTACATGTCCTCCTACTTTACTGACTATTGTTCTTTCATATTATTGTTAAATAACTCTTGTGCAGACTGATATGGATAGTACCAATATCTATGCCTACATTTCCATCATTGCTCTAATTGTCTGCATACCTCCTGCAGTAATTGTGAGTGAAACGTATTTTAATTCACTTGAGAACTCAATTTTTATTTTAGAATTTATGTACGTTTTCTATTTTTGCATCGTATCAGGATTAATCATTATTTGATATCACAGGTGGAAGGCCCTGCTCTGTTGAAGCACGGCTTCAATGATGCTATTGCTAAAGTAGGTTTGGTCAAGTTCGTCTCAGATCTCTTCTGGGTTGGGATGTTTTACCATCTCTACAACCAGGTAAATCCTTCTTTTTCGATGCATTAGTCTAAATTTTGGATGAAACATTACCTTGAAATTGAGAAATTAACGGAAAAACGTTACATTGATTACTGAAAAAACGATTTTTCATTTAATAATTTTGATTTTGAACTCCTTAGAGCCTTTATGAGCATTATCTGTACTAAAATGTTGCTTCAATAAATTCATTTTGGTTTATTCTTCTAGCAAATTCCTTTTGGATAAACACAATATCTTGAATTATTACATTTCTTGATTTTTGTATAATGATCTTAGAAGAGATGTAAAAGGCGATGGAGGAATAATCTGTAGAATAGTTATTTCAATACTCAACTATCTTATCTACATTTTTGGTCATCAGGTGGCTACCAACACTCTTGAGAGAGTGGCTCCTCTCACTCATGCAGTTGGGAACGTACTGAAACGTGTATTTGTGATTGGATTTTCAATTATAGTCTTCGGTAAATATCGTTATCTTCCTTCCTTGTTATTAAAGTTTAACCTTCACGAGTTTTTGTTTGTTCCTTGCCATTGAAGAAAAAATCATCTTCCTGGGAGTCTAAACATATTTCTGCATGGCTAATTGCTGTACACAGGTAACAAGATTAGCACCCAAACTGGTATAGGAACAGCCATTGCAATTGCTGGAGTGGCACTCTACTCTCTCATCAAAGCCAGGATGGAGGAAGAGAAACGAGTGAGTCCCATTTCAATTTTTGTGTACCTCATTAAATTGGTTGAAACTTGGAAAGTTATTCTTCATATGCAAGGTTAAACCACTTTCTTCATAGATGCCTTCGTCTTTGAAAGTGTAATCATGGAATGTGTTTGAAAGTGATTTCCTAATAATTTCAACTGATAACATAGAATGTCTTTGAAAGTGTTATAATTTAATTGACACAATTTTGCTCCTGGTCTCTTGTCAGCAAGCGAAAGCAGCATAAGAAGAAAGTGGTCAACCTGGAGGAGGTCTTGCCCTGTAAATCACGCCAAATTTCGTTCAAAATAATTGAGTGACTGGTTCAGTATTGTACTATCCTTGTGATAGCGCGCTTTTATTTTTCCTTCTTCCTTTTTGTTAAATATTTTCTTTTTCTTTTTCTCTATTCAGAAAACAATGTCTTGCTGCTGATTTGCAGTCTTGTCGTCTCGACTGAAAAATGATGTACCCTTGATTCCCATAAAGAGCTATTGAAACTATTTTGAAAGCTGAAAAATAGTAAGCAGTCAAATGCAGTTGGGTCAATGGTCATTATAAAAAAAAAAACTCTAGGCTTGAGTGAGAGAGGTCATGTCAAATAATTTGATTTACAGAATGAATTTGAGGGAATTGTCATTCTGATTGCACTGATTGAATAAAATGGTGACCAAGCTTTATATAAACAGATGATACAATAAGTGAAATAACTAACAAAATAAATGGCAATTAGTGTAAGATTATCTTGATTGTGCTTGAAAGAATGCATGAGTAGGTAGATAGCTAAAGACCAACAATTACCAGATGGGTTGTTTGGAGCTAGCCATTTCAGCTTACTAAAGGAAATCGCGAATATATTTAGACTAAGACAATAAGAGACCAAAAAGTAATGAAGGAAACCGAAATCCTCAACCAACTGACATTGCACTTGAGAGATAAGCTGAATCACTATGTTACCTATGCTTATAAATGTTGGAAAAAGTAGTGAACCTCATAAAAGAAGTCATTTTTAAGCTACAACAAAATCGTTTTAAGCCAAGAAAGCATTATGTGTGGCTTACACTTGGAAAGGAAATAGCTTATACTCCTTGTCAAAGGTCATCACCACTGAAAATGGTTTTTAATCAACTTGTTGTGCAGGTCCATATGAGGAAAAAGCAAAATTAAGAAGAACTAACTAGTTGCTAGCTTGACCACATTAGGGTTTTGAAGGAAGGCCTTGGCCTTTAGTTAGCCTTTATGCTTCCGAAAGGTGTCACTAACATTATGTTTTATTCCAAATAAATACTATCCACTAATATTTGTACTGAGTAGCTTCCACTAAATGCATAATTAAGAATAATTTTGCGTACAAATTAACTAACACAAACAAAATACATATACATACTTAATGTATTTCCTAAGTGTATAACTCTATTTTCCTACGTTTTAACAAACTTTTCTTTTTATATAATTACTTATATGTTCTTAACGTATTCAACAAATAGGGAATATAGTGAACAAATGATTTCAAAAGATTGTATAGAATATCCAAATGAACTAAAATAAGACAATCCATGAGAATTCTTCAAGTACAAATACTCTCAAGTCTTTGTTAGGTGCACTAACATCTTACCCTTTTGTTTTAAATTTTTTTTAGAAAAACCCTCTAAGAAACAATTTGTTTATTCTCATTATATTCCAACAACAGAAATGTCACAAAAAAAGAGAGTCAATATTGTAAATGTTATATCAATAATAACAAGTATAAACAATTTATACGTGTTAATTTTGTATATATTGTTTGTCAACTAAATAATGTTAAATGCATTTAGTAGTTTCACTTAATTCAAATGAGTCAAAAAAACCATTTGTCATAAAATCTTGAGATTTTATCAAACTTTTTCTAGGAAATATACTTGTCATGTTCAAGCAACATCATTAATTGTTTTATTTCATTTCTAGATTTTCCCTTTTCATCTTCGATATGCATACCTTATATCATGTATACTTGTTAATATAATTATGACACTATCCTTGTTGTTATCCTTCAAAGTCAATAAAACTCTTATAGACTATAAAATAGTCACTTCAACAAGTATGAATTTCTCATTAGTTTTGACCTCCCAACATGTGGAAAACCTACTAATGTATTATTAGTTAGTAATTATGATATGTATAAAGTAATTTCATAAATCATCATCTAGTCATGCTCACTAATTTTTCATGGAAATTGAAAGGATACTTACATTTTCTTGTTCCAATTACATTGAGTTGTGATCATCTTTGCAATGTTTATATCTACCACATCTTTTACAACCTAATAGCACTTGTCTTCCTTCTTTGTTGATCTTTTATTGTATCCGACATTAATATGATAATGACAATTACAAGTATAGATGGTATCCCACAAATCTATTCAAACAAGTCTTTTCACAAATCAAACATCTACATAGATACATTATTGCATAAATATAAGTCATTTGTTGCATTTTATAACAAAATACAATATTTACCTCATATATCATGAAAAATTTAATGTAATCCTTATCAACTAATTCTTATGTTGTTGAACCAAATTTTATAATATCATCAAGTTTATCCACCCTGGTCAATATGTCAACTTTGTCTCATAGTTTATTCCAAAATTGATCTATTGCAATTTTGTCACATGAATTCATACATTAAAAAAGTAACAATTACATTGTGTTTTGTGTATGGGGTTGAGTCTTCACATCTAATTGGTCAGTCTTTAACTGGTCGTTCACAACTCCAAGTCTCGTTCGTCAAACATCAATCGATGGGTACCTATCAAAGGTTCTCCGATGTCAAAGTCAGATAAGTTCAAATTGTAAGGACAATAAATGCGTAACTAATGTGTAACATACGTCCATACCTCGAACCACTATTTATAAACTTTGTGATGTGTTTTTGATTAAGGTTGGTCTTACTATGGTCCAAACATGACTAATCATGATTTAACTTTTAAGTGAAATGATTTTGGACTTAATCTACTTTAGCTTGACCAATCAGTCTCCAAAGTGTTTAGATCGTCCAGTCTGATAGGGTTAACCATCCGACTAATAGTTGATCGTACGAGTATACTTTACATAGGCCTACCAAGCCCTAAAATTAAATAATTTGTGAGGGGGTTTATACTTTGGACGCTCGATATTATGCCTCCTACCACATTGGTCATTCATTCCAAATTATAATAGTTGGAAGGGGGAGGGAGATGTGATGCCTTGATCTTCGCATCTTTCAGAATTTGAAATTTGAAACTTTCTGGACCATAAGATGTGAACAAATCTTATAGTGGAGTATTGGAGACGGTTGAGATGAACACTCCTATAAATAAGGGTAGGCCTGGCCTTTCATTTTCACCTTTTTCTTAATCTGCTTCTCGCTCAACCGATCATTTTCTTACTCAAGATAATAATGTCTATTGTTCATGTTTCTTTGTTTGAGGAGTCTTATAACAAAGACGGTAATGCAAATGATGTGTCGTCGTCATTGATATCATTGTTGGCGTCTCCACACGATATCCAAGGATCAACCAAGCAGAGTCTAGACTTGGTCGGCAAAGCGAAACCAAATGTAAATATAGAGGAGAATAAAAGTAACCTTCCTGACATTAATGAGGAGGATTCAACTACAAAAATTGAGGTTGATATTTCTAATGAGGGATGAGCTAAATCTCCTAGTCGTCCCAGGCTATGATTAGGCGTCCTTCAAAGTTCGTGAGTACATAACTCGCTCCCGTTGGGCTCGGGACTTATGTGAATGGGTAGGGAGGGCTACCTATGAGAGTTAAATGTTGCGTTGATCCAACTGCATCCGTATAGTTGGGCATGCGTGCAAGCCTTATGAGTGTTTTTCTTAGCTCTAATCTAACTCCAATGCCTTCATTATTTCTTCACCATTTTTGCACCTACCTGAATGCCAAGAAAAGGTTGTCTGGTTTAGAAAGTTGGTCACATAACAATCGACATAAGGTCATGGGGTAGTCGTTGTTGGTTCGTCCAATCCTCCAAATCTTGCCTACCTGGCCCATTAATGTTGCGCGGCTTTCCCAAATTGCTTCCATAAGTACAATTTTTCCTCTAAATCGCCAAGTAGAGAAGCAAAAAGACAAAGGAAAGAGAAAGTCTCACCGATAAGGAGATAAGTCCTCATCCTCTTAAAAAAAATCCACCAAACGGAGGGCAAAACGTTAAGGCCTCTAGTTAGGGGTATCTTTAGTATCGAATTGTAATTAGGTGCCAAGGTATCTTTCAACCTATCCAAGGCTAAGAAGGCATGCTTAAGGGTATCACTAAACAAGAAGTCTTGATGCCCTTGCAGAACTTAGCCTTCAGGTGACATTATTAAGCACCAAGGTATCTACGAGTGTTGGAGCTAAGGCCTATCGGTTGAAGAAAGAGTTATGTAGGGCACAACTATACTTGGAACAAGCATTGAAGGCCAAAAATGGATTCTAAGTTGAAGGTCGACATCACCACTCAATCCAACTGCCAACAACCTCAAGAGGACCTAGATGCTTAGTTGGCAAACTCTAAGGCGGTCGAGAAGCGCTTGACTGAGGCCAACTAACGATTACAACATACATTGATGATCTTTTACTTGATCATTAAAAATGATAGGAAGACAATGGAGTATCTAACCAAGCATAATACTACCATGGCGGTTGAGTTGGCAGACATTGGTCAAGTTGTAATTGACTAACATGAATCTGGGTTCAAGAAAGCGTTGTCTCAGGCAACTCATTTTTACAACATCCCCCTAGACTAAGACAACTTTGACGTGATGAATGACTTTTATGAAGGACAACTGATGTTCCTTTATGAAATGCCGGTAGAGGGGAATGAAGAACTTAATGCCACCGCCGTAGATATCGCCACCACTGATGTTGCTCAAAATGTTTTTGACTCTTAGGATTGAATATTTTTGGTTTGGAAGGGTCTTTTTTGTAAGAATTCTTCCTTAACCAAGACTGTTCGGTAAGGGTTCTTTCAAAAAATATTCTTTAATTGTTCACAATTAAATCATTCACCAGGAGTTCTTGTACATAACCTTTCCTGAGTCGATAATCTTTAATATGATATATGACAGGGGTTTCTAGAACTCTTTCTTAACCTTTTGTTTATAGGGTTAAATATGTTTTTAGTCCCTAAACTATTGGCCGTTTCTGGTTTTCGTCCCTCTTCCAAAGTAAGGTACAATTTGGTCCTCATTCTTTAGAAAAACGTCCGTTTTAGTCCTCAAAATTTTGTTTTTAGTCCTCATTTTAGTCCTCAAAACGTTCGTTTTTTCGACTAAAACGAACGTTTTTTAAAGATTGAGGATTAAATTGTACCTTACTTTGGAAGAGGGACGAAAACCAGAAACGGTCAATAGTTTAGGGACTAAAAACATATTTAACCCTTGTTTATAATTTATTGCAGCAAAGGTTCATTTTATAACTTTCTCTTAGCTATTTAGAGTTAGCACATTCGATTTGCATAGCTTGCCTTGAATATGATTTTATTGCTTGCTTTGAACTCCTCATTAAAACCTCTCTAGCCAAAATATTCTTTAAGGAAAAATGTTGGTGGTAGGAAAGAGTACGCTGATCAAAGATTAGAGATTACAATTCTTAAGTGAATAAAACATCAAATGAGGAGCATTCCAAGTGTTGGGGACATTCTTGTTGTTCGAGTATTAAGGACAGTAAGCTTCATTCTTCAAGTCTTCTATTATCTTGAAGGATCTTTATTAGTTTGGTGCAATCTTGCCATATGTAGGTTTCTTCTAGGCTTCGTTTGTCTTCCTCCAAACTAAGTCTCTTTCGTTGAAACTTTTCAGCTTGACTTTGTTGTTGTACCTCCTTACTATCATTCTTCTTTATGTTTCTACTTGGAAGACCCCAACTTCCCTTCGTTGTTTTCTACGCTATCCAACTTTGTTCTTAGTTGTTCATCGTTAGGATCAAGATTTGTCATTGCCACCTCAGATCGATGTGTTTTACGTGATGGAATGTAAAGAGTCATTTTAAGACCCACATCATAACAAATATGTGTGATTTTCTAATCTACATGCATTATGCAAATTGTGCCCCTATCAGAAGGGATTTTGATAGTTAGGTGAGGTGTAGATATGATAGCTCCGAAGGCTTTGAGACATGGTCGTCTGATTAACACATTATAGGATGTGTTGGCCTCAACTAGAAGGTATCAGATGTAGATCTCCTGGCTGTTCCAACTGGATCCAATTCTCGTCCTCGGGTTAAGGTATCCTCTAGTGTCCACTCATTTGCTAGAGAATCATACAATCTGGTCATTATAAGGTACAATAAGGTCTTCGAATATGCATCTTTAGGAACATTTTTCGATACAAGATGTTGACCGAACTGCCTTTGTCAACTAGTGTTTTACTTATGCCATAATGAACAGTCTTTACAGTAATCACCATTGGATCATCCAAACCAAGATCAAGGGCCTTGAAATCTTTGTCGGTAAAGGTGACTTGAGGCATGGTTCTTGGTCTCTTCTAAAAAAGATGCATAATTTTCAATGCTCGGATATGCCTCATCAGCGCTGATGTTGATGATCTGCCTATAACAAATCGCTTAGTGATTGTATTTATATTCCCACTTAGTAGGTGTTCTCTACTTCTACATTGTCTTATGCATTGGATCGTCGGGAGCTCCACTAAAGGTTGTGCCTATGAGAGGGAGTCCTCTCTGCCCGTTTGGTTTTAACAAACTTTTTTAAATGACCCGTCCATATCAATTCTTCAATGTTGTCACATAGGGTAGTGCATTTTGCTATTCTTTGCACAAGATTTCTATGGTATAGGCAATGTCTATTCATCTCGACATTTGGAGGAGTGGGATTCCTCCTAGGAGTAGGTATCAACTCAACTTTAAGAGCTTCTTCAAGAATCTTTGCTTGGGATTCTTTGAGAGGAGTATACTGGTGAAATTGTGGTCTTTTAGCCGACTCTTTGTTTAAAGTATTATTCCCTTTATTGTGCATTTTTTTATCAACTTTCTTGTTACTTGATGAAGCTTTTGTTTGTAGTGCATTTCCTCAATTTGCATAAACTGAGCAACTATCTACCTAAACTTATTCATATTCTTTATAGGCTTCATGCAAAGACTACCCATAAATGGTTATGGTCTAAAGGACATAATCATATGATGCATAGCCACTTCATGGCTAAGGTTCCAGATTTGTCTTGTCACTTTCCCAAACTTCTCCATGAACACTCAAAGTGATTCGTCCTTTCCCTACCTAACATTCACCAAGGAAATGGACGTAAGATGATGCAGTCGGCTGGTCACAAATTGTGCCCCAAACTTAGAACGGATGGTGGCAAAGCTATCTATGGAGTTTGGTGGCAGCGAGGAGAACTAGACCAAAGCTTCTCCCTTTAGCGAGATGGAGAAGGATCTACACCAAACGGGATCACTTGAGGTGTAGAGTTCCATTTGATTCATTAACATTCTAAGATGTTCATTGGGATCAGAATAGTCATCGTACTTATAAAAAATAGGCATCGTCCACTTGTCCAGCAAAGGCGCCTCCATTATTCTTGTTGTGAATGGAAGCATCCCGATCGTGTTCGCAGTTGCGACAAACAAGTGATCCTTTCTAACCCCTGAGTTGTCCTTATGGACCATTCGATAAGGCTTTTCACACTGCTTGGTCTGCAAGAGTTGAGTTGGGGCAGGGGGCACAAAATTCATGACACTCTACTTTTGCTGCATATTTGTGTTTTCCGCGCGAAGGGTCCTCAACAATTTTTCATATTTTCTTTACATCTTCTCCATTTGTCTTTGTAGATTTCTCATCATCTCTATCGGATTAGCCTGGTTGTTCACTTCTTACATAACTACATTTCTTGTTGTGTTCCTTGTAGTCACCATGAGATTAACAAGTTGATCTCTAGTCCAACGGTAGGTGCCAAAATGTTTTAGGTGTGAGTCGAGTCTTCACATCCAATTGTCGGTCTTCAACTGGTCGTTCACAACTCCAAATCTTGTTCATCAAACACTAGTCGATGAGTACTAGTCAAATGTCCTCTTATACCAAAACCAAATTGCAAGGACAATAAATACATAATTAATATATAACTTATCTCCTTATCTTAAACTACTATTTATAAATTTTGTGCATAATAAACAGGTATACTATAAAGAAAACTTCCACATTACATAATTTAGTATCGGTTGTTCTAGAAATCACAATTCTATTTATGAATCACGTGACTACAAAGTGTTTAAAGAATTACCTTGTTTGAAATGGTTCAATTGACTTTTCAAGACAAAAGTTATGATTCACCTTTTTTCTAATGACTTTATGGATGAATTTATTAAAAAAAAAATACCTTGTAAAATCCAAAATGTTTCGTATGAGGTATTCTTCTAGGATTATGCAATCTAAAACTTTTCCCTTTATTCTTCTAGGATTATTCAATAAAAGTTTGTTTGCCTCTAGAAAAGTAGAAGCATATAATTCAAAACTAATATTTAAAATTATTCAATCTATGTCACTTTCATATATATATATATATATATATATATATATATATATATATATATATATATATATATATATATATATAATATCATAACTAGTGATGAAAAATTCCATTGGTACTAAAAATATTGACATTTATCACATAACTTGTCGGAACATTTTTAACACTTTAACTCTACCAACAATTTTTTTCTAATAGTCAAAAACCAAACCCATCACCCAACTGTAAGTAACAACATTATAGAATAGTTATTTTTAAGAGAAAACGACAAAGTAATCATTATCAAAATTTGAGGCGGTGCAAATAGAAAAACAGTGAAGAAGGATAAATCTCATTTAATTAATGTTTTTCTTCCAGCATCCTACCTTACTAACTACATCCTATAATAATATACAAAGACTAAAATACCCTCCCTAATTGTACTACACCGACCGATATTGTCATTGCTGTCATTGTTACGCCATCGTTGTTGAAAAGGAAGAAGAAGAGCAAGATGGGGAAAAAACTCACTCCAAAACGCAGTTCACATATTTCGGAAAGCTTCTTTTGGAAAACTCTTTATGGAAATTTTGTTCGAGATACTATCATATATGTTATGAAAAACTTGATTTAGAAATTCTATTCTTGAAAGCTTATTCGAGAAGGGATTTATGTCTTTTGGAAAGCTTATTTAAAAAATTCTATTTTGAAAATCTTATTCTAAAAATTATGTTTTAGAAATTTTGTTATGAAAATTTTGTTCCAAAAGATTTGTAGAATAGGTCATTTTAAAATTTTGGAGGTGCATATAGAAATTACGAAGAAAAAAAGCCTTTAAAGGAGCCCCAAAAGGAAGCCCAATTAGTACATTGGTGTCCGAGGAAAGAAAGGGACCCACAAAAGCATAAACGTGAAACATCAAGAGATCCCAAATCACTGAAAATCAAGGAAACCGAGACTGAGCTGAAAACGAAAAAACAAGTTTAAAGAACCAATCAATCCCAAGTTGAGTAACAACTAATTCGTTTCTTTTCCTCTCTCTTTCCTTCCTCGAAAACAAAAACCAAACACACACACACAAAAGTTACATTTTAGCAACAAAATAATAAAAACAAAACAAAAATAAAATAAAAATAAAAATAAAATAGAAAATCCCAGACCAGAACCTCCGAAAAATGTTCATCAAAATTAACACACCGGGGAGACAGGAACAGTACACACATGCAAAACTCAGCAAAACATTTCGTGTTTAGATAGTTTTAGTTTTAGCAAAATCAAAACAAAAACCCATAAAATTTTAGGTAGAAATCTTATCTAATCAAACAAAAGGAAAATTCAAAAGATAAGAAATAAGTAATATTGAGAAATCTTAACAAAAGATAAAGAAAGGCATATTTTCTTATCTTTGGCGTGTTATTGTTCGTTAAAGTCCTGTTTGACAGGAACAACAAAACACACACTCATTTTGACACCGTTCGTTCATAAAAAAGAGAACAAAAATAAAAATAAAAAAGAAATCGGTTTATTATTCGAAGAAGAAAAAAAATTAAAAAGGGAATTATTATGAAAGGTGGAGGTGATGATGGTGGGATTATAGTAGGAGTAGCAGTCAAGAGCAACTGTTGTTGTTGTTGTTGGTTTATTATTTTTGATTTTCGATTATTAATATTCTTATCTTACTATTGTTTTTTATCTTGCTTCTTTTATTCTTCTTTCTTGTTCTATCTTTTCAATCCTCACATTGCACACAGCTGTTATATTTTCCCCTTTATTTATCCATGTTGTTGTTTTCGTCCCTTGTGCTCTTCCATTCATCGTCATTACGAAATTGGGATTTGATCGCAAGAGAGAGAAAGGCATAAAGGATTGGAGGAACAACAGAAGTTCGTTCTCCTGGGGAACCCTAATTTTTGTTCCTGCTTCTTGTACTTTAGGGGTTCTGCAATTTCTGGGGTTTTGTGAAGCGGGGATAGGAAAGTCTCGATCTTTGATCGCTTTTCGTCCATGGAGGGAGAGGCTTGTTCCGAGGGAGAGAATAATCGGAAAAGGGGTGGCACAGACGATGATAGCAATGAGAATAACAACAACAACGACAGCAATCACGGAATTAGTAGCAAAATTGTGAATTCTAATGAGGGGCAGAGCAAGCCCAAGCGCCAGATGAAAACCCCTTTTCAACTTGAAACCCTCGAGAAGGCTTATGCTGGTTCGCTCCTTGCCCTCCTATCGTTTCTTGAATTTTGCAATTTTCAATTTTCTTGTGTTTTTGTTTTGTTCTGTTTGTTGCAGTAATTTTTTAATTGGGGAGTTTGGTGTTTTTTTTTTTTTTTTTTTTTTTGCTGAGGCCTGGGAAATAATTTTGTGACTTTTTTTTGGTTGATTAGTGGATAATTATCCGTCGGAGACGATGAGGGGAGAACTTTCTGAGAAATTGGGTTTGTCGGATCGGCAGCTTCAGATGTGGTTCTGCCATAGGAGGTTGAAGGACAAGAAGGACTTGACGTCCAAGAAAGTGCCACGGAAGGTGGTGGCAGAACCTTTGCCGGAATCACCTACAGATGACCCCATGCTTGGCCCCCCGGAGCTTGGTAATGAGTATGGATCCGGGTCCGGTTCAGGGTCCAGCCCTTATGCCCGAGTGGAGCCCCTGAACATTGTTCCCCGGGGTGTGCCTGGTTATTACGAGTCCCCACGGGCTATGATGGAGAGTAGAGCAATTGCTTGTGTTGAGGCGCAGTTAGGGGAGCCGTTGAGGGAAGATGGACCAATTCTAGGAGTAGAGTTTGATCCATTGCCACCAGATGCCTTTGGAGCACCTTTAGGTATATAAACAATCATAGAAACTTGTGATTCTATCTTGACCTGCTGAATTAACTGAATGCTTCTGTTTCTTTATATTGTACATTGTGTTATTTAGGTCCTATTTTAACTTAGACTGCTTTATCTTCCTTGCATTTCTTCTCTACCTTGGCATCGTGAAAAATTGTCTTATATTTCGTTTTTACTTATCATATACAGCTATGTTCTCCGACTCTACGTCTTCTACTTTTATAATTTAAACAAATAACTAGAAAAATAGGTAAATGTTTGTTATAGGCGTATGACCTTTGTTTGGCTACTGACATTCTTGTATATTTCTCTTTTGGAGCAGCTACCGAACAGCAGAAGCTACCTAGTTTCGCCTATGACAGTAAAATATATGAAAGACATGATAGTAGAGCCAATAAGGTTGGTTTTCTTTCTGCTACAACAGTGAAATCTTGGTTAATAAAATGAAACTTTTCCTGTACTGCTTATTAGTCACAAATTGGAAATTGGAAAGACTTTGGTGGCAAGGTTGGAGGTTGCCTAAGCTTTTATTGCTTGAGTTGTTAATATCATGTCTAGATTTTGGTCTTTACTTCTTTTCTATCAGCAATTTTGAGTGTTTGCTTGGTTAAGTACATCTTTATGATGTTTAATTTAGTGCCTTTTGGCTTCCTTGGCACACAGATTATCATTTTAAATGCCCTTTTTGTGCAAATGATCTGTCTGTTTTTCTTGACAGTTTGAGGAATTGAAGAACATGCTGTTATATTTGTTTAAATTATTTGTCTTCATGTTGATGCTTATTTTTATTTTAAGTTAGTTGCTTTATTTGAGCTTTGATTAAGTTGAGCTCCATTCTAGGCTATGGCAAGGACATTTCGTGACTATCGATCTCTTCCAACCCAGGCTGGCACTAGGTCTGATACTTCTGGACCGTTCAGCAAATCTCATTTACATGATGCAATGGAAGGTCCTGCCAGAAATCTTCATTTGGCCCTTGGAAATGAAACTGTACCTAGAATTCGTCCTAGTCAAGGTCAATTCCGTGCTCGTCTTTTGTCGCAACAAGATAAGCAATTGATTCCATATCAGTCTCCTATGCGGGATGATAATGCCGCCCCAACTAGGGAATTGGACCCAACCATACTTAATGTTGGAACGAGCTCTCACTTTGCTGATCACCAAATTGTTGTGCCAGAAAATCTCCATGCTCAACCTAGTGGTCAAGTTTTGCATAACAACAATGCAATACGGATTGAGAAGAAACGAAAGGTATCTGTGAGCTCTTTGTTAATGTTGTAATTTTGCTAAGTGATCCCTTTCAATATTTGGTATATTCTTTCTAAAGTGGAGTTTTATAATTTTAATTCTATTGATGTAGAGTGATGATGTTCGTGACGTAGAAGCGCATGAGATGAAAATCCGGAAAGAGATTGAGAAGCAAGATAACCTTAGACGAAAGGTTTCATTGAAATGAACTCACTTTTTCCCGCTATCATAATTGTTATAAGGGTTGAAATGAATTGCATTCACGTTCTTTGAATTAATCTCTTTTTCCTCCCCTCATTTTTAGAATGAAGAAAGGATGAGAAAAGAAATAGAGAAACAAGATCGTGAAAGAAAGAAGGAAGAAGAGAGGTTAATGCGTGAGAGACAACGAGAAGAGGAGAAAGCAAGACGGGAGCAAAAACGCGAAATTGAGCGAAGGGAAAAGTTTTTGCTGAAAGAAAATATAAGAGTGAGTGTCCAAGCCTTATGATGATAGCTTTTATGTTTAGACATCTGAGAATGCTTGATTTATTTTCACATATTTTACCATAAAAGGCAGAAAAAATGAAGATAAGAGAAGAGCTTCGCAAAGAGAAAGAAGCAGAGAGAAGGAAAGCTGCCCTTGAGAAGGCTACTGCTCGTAGAATAGCTAAGGAATCTATGGAACTTATTGAGGATGAACAGCTGGAAATGATGGAGTTGGCTGCCTCAAGCAAGGGGTTTTCCTCTATTATTCACCTTGATTTTGATACTCTGCAACATATTGAGTCATTTAGGGGTGAGAAATTTATTTTTATTTTGCCATCTGTAATTTATATATTCGGTCTTTTTGGGGGCTAAGTATTGATTCAAAGACTAAAGGGAAGGCATTTCTACGTTTAGTACTGAAAAATCATTCTTATATTATAGATTCATTGTGTGTTTTCCCACCAAAGAGTGTCAAGCTAAGAAAACCATTTGCAATCAAACCGTGGATCAACTCAGAGAAGAATGTTGGCAATCTTCTCATGGTATGTTCTTATAATCACTTTCGCCTCTTTTTCACACTCATAGTATACAAAATCCTTAATTTACCATTATTCTGCTCTGGTCCTGACAGTGATCTATAATTACAGTTCTTTTATTAATTCAAATAATAGATTAATGTTGTTATATCTGCTTGTATAAGACAGTTAAAAGACTTCAGGTTTTTTGTGTTAATGTTGCATGTATGTTAGACTAATATCAGGTAAACCTGTATATTTCCTTTGGTCTTTATCTAGTTTTGACGTTTGCATTAAGAAATTGTGCTTCGGCAATTTATCTTTCTGCAATCTATAGTTCTGGTAGTTATTTTCTTGTAATCTTTAGTGTATGGTGTTGTTTGCTGAGTCAGAGCTATGGGGATGTACCAATTTTCTCTCTTACTTAATACTTCTAAATTGAAGGTTTGAAAGTTGTACTGTTCTATTTCAGGTTTGGAGATTTTTGATTACTTTTGCTGATGTTCTGGAGTTATGGTCTTTTACTCTAGATGAGTTTGTTCAAGCATTTCATGACTATGTGAGTCAGTCTGGACTTTGCTAGTGATTTCATGCTATTAGTTTAACTAGTTTTGTTCACCCTTTTCTCATTCTGGGTTTTCAAATGATTTTTTCTCAGGATTCAAGACTATTGGGTGAGATACATGTTGCTCTTCTTAAGGTGGTAATAAAAGACATTGAAGATGTTGCAAGGACACCTTCTACCGGATTAGGATCGAATCAAAACGGTGCTGCTAACGCCGGAGGTGGTCATCCAGAGATTGTGGAAGGCGTAAGTTCTAGGATTTTTAGCATTTTTTCTCAATTTTGTTATGATAAGTGGTTTTATTTAGCAGACTCCATTCATGTAATATTGCCTTTGTCATGTCAGGCATATGCATGGGGCTTTGACATACGGAATTGGCATAAGCACTTGAATCTATTGACATGGCCAGAAATTTTCCGACAGCTAGCTTTATCTGCCGGATATGGACCACAGTTAAAGAAAAGAAGTGCTACCTGTTCATATGCAAATAATAAAGACGAGGTTCAGTTTTCTTAGTTTTACTTTATCATTTTTAGATTCAGCTTTTGAAGATTCTTTCATTATGTGAATACCTCCGCATTGATTAAAGGCAGTATATACAATTAAGATAAATTTTTAGTTGGCTGATTTCGTGTTTAGCCATTTTTGTTTATCCTGAACTGCTGGGAAACTTTTGTTATCATGAAATTTTTTGCTCACAATTTTGGTTTGCTTGCGTTTTAGTAATCAATTAAAGGCTTTCCTTTTGGGGATTTAATGTTATTATCCAATAAATGATTGAAATCTATATCTAAAATCCAGGGAAGAAGTTGTGAAGATATCATTTCTAAACTTCGTAATGGTTCAGCGGCTGAAAATGCAGTTGCAAAAATGCATGAGAGAGGTCTGTTAGCCCCTCGAAGATCTAGACATCGATTAACTCCTGGTACAGTTAAATTTGCAGCATTTCATGTTCTATCCCTTGAGGGTGACAAGGGATTGACAGTACTGGAGCTTGCAGAAAAAATTCAGGTCTGTGCATACTTTGCATATCCATATTAAGGTATCTTTTGTATTGTCTAGTTTGTTCTTGACTTCTTATGTCACTTTACCTGTCAGAAATCTGGTCTTCGAGATCTGACAACCAGCAAGACACCTGAGGCATCAATTTCTGTTGCTTTAACAAGAGATACCAAGCTTTTTGAAAGAATAGCTCCGTCAACATATTGTGTACGTCAGGCATTTAGAAAGAACCCTGCTGATGCCGAGTCCATTCTTTCAGAAGCAAGAAAGAAAATTCAGATATTTGAAAATGGGTTTCTAGCTGAGGAGGATACTGATGATGTTGAAAGAGAAGAGTCAGAGAGTGATGAAATTGACGAGGACCCTGAAGTTGATGATTTGGTAAATTCGTCAAGTGCAAACAAAACATCTGAACCGTGTGATGATTTCTCATCAAATGGAAAACAAAATTTGGGCCATGATGTTGGACTTCAGGGTGAGTTTGATAAGGATCTGCCTCATGTTCCTGAGAGTTCTTCCAAGAAGGTTGATACTCCAATTGCTGTAACCGGGAGGAAACCTGGTGCTTGTGAAGTTTTGAACGTTGGAAATCTTGGTGAAGATAATATGGAAATTGATGAAAGCAAGCTTGGAGAATCATGGGTTCAAGGGCTTGCAGAAGGAGAATATTCTGACCTCAGTGTAGAGGAGCGTCTAAGTGCCCTTGTTGTGTTGGTTGGTGTGGCAAATGAAGGAAATTCAATCCGTGTTGTTCTTGAGGTAAACTTTATTCCATATAACGTATTTTTTTGTCCGTACCTTTTTTTTGTGTTGTTTATCAAATTGACATGAGTAGTTGTTCAGGATCGTTTGGAAGCAGCAAATGCTCTGAAGAAACAAATGTGGGCAGAAGCACAACTGGATAAATTTCGATTAAAAGATGATATTTTCAGTAAATCTGATTTTCCATCTCTCAATGGGAATAAAGTTGAAATACAATATTCTTGTCCTGCCGCAGAGGGAAACCAAAGCCCTTCATTGCTTGGTATTAATATTGGCAACAATAGTAATATTGTGCCCTCTCCCAGCACTGCAGAAAATCAAAAAGCCACTCCAGGTGTACAGAGCCTGTCTGTTGAAAAACACTCTTCAGTTCAAGATCTTTGCACTGGCCCAGATAACCCTCAGATTCAGACATTTGCACAGTATTCAAAAAGGTCACGGTCTCAGTTGAAATCTTATATTTTCCACATAGCAGAGGAGATGTGTGCCTACAGATCCTTACCCCTTGGGCAAGATAGAAGACGTAACCGTTATTGGCAATTCGTTGCATCTGCTTCTTCCAATGATCCTGGCTCTGGCCGGATCTTTGTCGAATTTCTTGATGGCAATTGGAGGCTTATTGATACTGAAGAGGTAAAATGCGTGTTGCCTAGTTACATTTTCCTTTCTTCTTTTCTTTATATGGAAATCCCTCTTTCTGATCAACTCATTACTGACTTCAATAGACATCATACCCATAAAATTGTCTGATCATTGAACCAGTGAAAGCATTGGTTTATGGTTAATGATTAACCCATGGTTGAACTTGTGTCAGTGTCAGTCTGTATACAAACTGGAGGCATATTGTATATATCAACGTAAAGTAAATATTACCAAAAGGTATTCTGTTGGATTAGTTGGTAAAATGGTTTGCTCATAAACCTTGGGAACTTACATCCAGAAGTTTGAGTCTAGCATGACCAAATTCGAGCATTTTTCTAACAACAATTAAACAAAGAACCATTTATAAGCAAACAGACCAGTTTGTGTGGGTCATTGGCTTATTTGTGGAGCTGGCTTTTGTATTTGTGGATTTGTTGTGGCCTGGCTGAACTACCCAATGGTCTGGTCTATGATTGAACCAGTCAGACCAGTTGGTTCGTCCAGTTCCTAAAAGACTGCATTAAATTCATTTCCTCATGTTTCAGTTGTGTTATCCATCAATATCTGTCCTTTTGGCAAATGCCATTGAGAAGGATAACCTTAAAATGTGTTAGACTATTTTGAAAGTAATTTATAATATCTTTTATTATTATCACAATATGTTAGAATTTTGAGTATCTTAAATGATCTCTTAGGAGTGGTCTTCAGATTTCATCAATTTTCCCTATTTGTTTCCTTATTTAAGATCACGAGTCTATCTCCCTTCAACTTGGTTACCACCAAACACTTTCCTTTTCCTCGTACACTACTTCCATTAAAAAAGAGCCACCTATTATATTATCCATGCACCAAGCCCAATAGTGCTTGACATGATGGGATGTATTGGAAAAAGACTAAGTCTCACATGGACTAAAAATAGAACTTGAAAAGAGTATATAAGTGAGAGAGAGCCCTTACCTCACATTGTTATGTTAAATTAGTCTCAAAAACCTTTATCTAAGATCAGCCAATCCTTTTCTCAATTCTAATTTCTTTCAGAACTTCATGCTCCAAATTTTTAATCCTAGGTATGAAGGTTGTGTTCATTACATACCCCTTATAAATGGCTTAGCAATCCTCTTGCTAAAATAAATCAACACAGTTCCGGTCTTTTATTCCAGTATTTATTTGGTGTGCTTCTTTCAAAAGTATCATTCTTTTATGTTTTTAAGTTACAACTAGCCAAAGATAGAAATGCTGTCAAGTAATATGTAGCATTCGTTTTTTTTTTGTGATTTTAAATTTAGATTTTTATAATTTATTAAACTAATCCTACAGGCCTTTGATGCGCTTCTGAATTCCCTTGATTCGCGTGGGGTCAGGGAATCTCATTTGCGACTAATGTTGCAAAAGGTTGAGGGTTCCTTTAAGGAAAATGTTCATAATAATACACAATGTTCTAAAGCTGGAAGCAGAGGCGAAACATGTGTTAAAAATGAAGCTGACGAAACAGATTCCAGTCCTGATCGTCATACTGGATCTGACAGCCCCAGTAGTACCCTTTGTGGCCTGAACTCTGACAGTTTGGAAACTTCCTCATCCTTCAAAATTGAGCTTGGGAAAAGTGAGAGCGACAAGAAATCTGCCTTGAGAAGGTATCAAGATTTTCAAAAGTGGACATGGAAAGAATGCTATAATTCATCAATATTATGTGCCATGAAATACGGGAAGAAAAGATGCAAACCTCAGGTTGTCGTCTGTGATATCTGTCTCAATCCTTATTTCTATGAAGACTCCCATTGCAGTTGTTGCCACAGAACTTTTCCCTCAAATAATGGATTTAATTTTTCTAAACACGCATTTCAATGTGGAGACAAATTATCAAAAGAGATTTGTATTTTGGATTCGTCTCTTCCCTTACGGACAAGATTGCTTAAGGCCCTGCTAGCTTATATTGAGGTGAGTTGATGGTATTGGTGATTTACATTCTGATTTTAGAATGGTACTTTTTGATAGATATATTATAATTATATTCACATTCTAATTTACAGGTTTCCATTCCACCCGAAGCATTTCAATCAACTTGGATCGAAGATATTAGGAGGCATTGGAGTGTGAAGTTGAGCAAAACATCTTCTGTAGAGGAACTGCTACAGGTTTGCCGTTTTTATTAAAATTGTCATCCATATCTTATCAAACATTTATAATTAAGAACCAATATGTAACAATCCAGTTTTCAGATATTGGCCCTACTCGAGAGAGCATTGAAGCGGGACTTTCTATCATCAACCTTCTCTACAACAGGGGAACAGTTGGGGTTGAACACTATGTCAGAGAGTGCTGCACAAACCTCTGCCGATCCTGAATCAGTTGCTGTACTTCCATGGGTTCCACTGACCACTTCAGCCGTGTCTCTCAGACTTTTTGAGTTTGATGACTCAATTGTCTACGTACTGCATGAAAAACCTGAACCTCGTGAGGAGAAAGAAGATAGGCAGTACATAGTGAGTCTATCTTATTTTGCCTGTTATCTTTGCACTCAAACTTTTAATTTCGTAGGCATTACCATGAAATGTTTGCTATGGGTTATGCTCCCATTTTATTTTATCTGAAAAAAAATGAAGAGGAACTATTTTGTCCAGGACATTCATCAAACAGATTGGTTGCCATGTTTGCTTGCTATACAAGTCCCTTTTGGTTATATTTTGTGGACATGGTGTGGCTGTTTTGCTGGAATTCTTGTGTTAATCTGGTGTTTAACAACCATCTAACTTTTCTCTTGCAGAAGCTTCCTTCAAGACACAGTGCTTCCAAATCTATTAAAGTGTCTGAAACAGCCGACATGGGACGTGATGAATTCATGAAGGTTAAATCTAATACTGTGAAAATTGTGCAAAGCAACAATAAACGAGGACGAGGTAGTGCTCTCAAAGGACGGAGTAAAAGTATATCTAAAACCAAACAAAATAATGGCCGTCGGCACAGTGCAAAGGTTGCTGGGAATCTAAATCAAAGGGTAAAACAACAGGGAGGGGGATCACAAGGACAAGCTGGTGGACGTGGTCGTCGAACAGTCCGGAAAAGAAGAATGGAGAAAAAGGCTGTTGAAGATCTGTTGCTAGGCCATAGGGGTGCCTCTCGTAACAACAACATTGCTAGAGAATCATTAAGAAACTTGGATGAGGATTGGGATGATCAAAAAGGAAGTCCCATGACTCCTATCCATATGGGAACTGCTAACATTAGTAACAGCACTGAAGAGGCTGAATCTGATGACAATGTCCAAGCAATGGAGTCTGATGACAATGTCCAAGCAGTGGAGTCTGATGACAATGTCCAAGCAGTGGAATCTGATGACAATGGTCAAGCAATGGAATCTGATGACAATGGACAAGCAGTAGAATCTGATGACAATGGCCAAGCTGTGGAATATGATCAAGGAAACTGGGAAATAGGTTTTAATGGTAATCCCAGCCGATGGCAGGGGGATCTGGTTGGAACAAGTGATGAAGATGTTGAAGCTTCTGAAGATGACAATCACAATGACAATGGCATTGAAGAGAATGAAGAGGAGGATTCAGAGGGAGATGTTATGAGCGAGGGTTCAGATGGTACTGCAAACAGAATTGTAAATGAAGAAGAAAGCTCAGATTCAGATGTCTCTGAAGATTCATCTGATTAGAATATTGTTTTCAAAGGCTGCGTTACATTTTTTTTATATTGCAGCTTTAGGAGGTAACCGAGTTCCAAGTCTTGGCATGGCTTCTCGAGAGTTCTATGGTTGAGTAGGCTATAATAGTGTACAATAGATATAAACCCGCCCATTGCGTGGATTCTTAAAAGATTTTTATAGAAAGATTATAATATTATTATACAATCAATAATAGTGCTACAAAAATCAGAACATTGTCTCTTGCTCCCAACCAGTAGTCAGCAAAATGTTAATTCTATATTTGGATTTCATATTGGTGGGAAAATGAACAAAAAAGAGAAAAATTCTTTGCAACATAACTTGTAAGGGCTCAAGCTGAAGATCATGAACACTATCTTTCCTTTAATGATCCAAACTACAAAGTAACAAGTTTCATACAAACGAATTTCTCTTCAGCTCCTCCTGTTCCTTTTTTATTTTGGCTGCATGTTTAGCTCTTAATTCAGTATTTAAAGTTGGAAATTGAAAAATATATTAGATTATTAGATATATTATATAGATATTTTATCTTTACTTTTATTTTTAATTATTTTGTTATTTTGTTATTTGTATTTTGGGTTATTTTATTATAAATACATTATTATGTGTATTTGTTATACAAGGAAGAATAATCTATATAGTATTTATTACATTTAATATCTTATCAAAGCTATAATTTAGAGTCTATTTTATAAAATTTGTTGTTTGTTAAATATATTGTTTCATCGATAATTATTATCGAATCATTCATTAGTATGTAGTTTCACGTATGATATTTATATATTTTATGGTAAGAGATGTGTGTTAAAAGTTTATATTAATTAGAGATAAAACTAATATAGGATATATAAGTGGGTGTAAATCTAACTTTACAAACCGGTTTTGTATGTTGAGTTAGGTTTAAAGTTCATTTTTTAACATGATATCTAGAGCCTAAAACCATCGTCGTCGTTGGAGTTGTTGCCCTTGTCTGTTGCCGTCGAAGTTCCAGTTTCAACCGATGACCATATAGTTTTGGTTGTCTCAGTCAGGCGACTACCATGTCGTCAACCACACCTTCATCGAGCTCTCACGCATCTTCATGCGTCTCTCAAAGTTTCAAATCTACGTGTTTTTTTTGTCGCACTTGACGATGTCTTAGATAGCTATTTAGAGTGTTGAGATCGTATCTTTCTTCTCTTTCAAGGTCTATGATTAATGCCTTAATAGAAGAACCTTGGATTTTTATGGTTTCTCTCTCCTGTTCATCTATGGTTTCTTTCACTGTTATCTCTTCTGATCTCTCTTTTACCATTAATGTGTCTGACCCATTCATACATACTAATTATGTTAATGTGCACTTATTTATTCATAAGTTAGATGATACTAATTATGCGGTTTGGGCATCAACTTTTAAACTTTGCCTTAAGAGTTAGGAGTATGTTGATTATATTACTTAGAAAGTGTTTGATATTGCTTCCACTGAGGTTTTCCCAATAAAAGAAATTTGATCCTCAATTATGCATCGTTATCAAGGGTACTCTTCACTCTTCTTTAAAACAAATTTTTCTTTCCCATGACACAAGTCTAAAGTATGGGAACATGCCAAATTATTATACACCAATGATACTCAATGTTTTTATAGTGCTTGCTATAATCTTTTCAATGTTGTTGCTCCACGGGATCAAGACTCTATGGCTGACTATATGGGTAAGATTCATGCTCTTTTTCATGAATTTAATGAGTTATTGCCTCTTACATCTATTCATGCCCAATAAATCAAGCAACGGTCAAAGTTCTTTATTATATTGGCATTACATAAATTTACTATTAAATATGTATCAGATTTTGGGTTTAGTTTTTGTACCCAATTTGGCTTTTTCTTATTACACTCTTTTGCATTTTCCAAGTAAACCATTAATTATACACATGTTTTTGCTAATGATTCTTAAGCATTAGCATCTTAATATAATGATCATAAATGCTCTCACAATCCTGGAAAGCATGTAATAAGTGTGACCATTATGGTAAGTTGGGCCATAAAATTGATAGGTGTTATGCATTACATAGATGTCATCCTTTATCTATTTTTGTTGTGTAGATTGATCCTTTCTCATAATCACCTTTTATGGATCCTCCTTCATCTCATATCACTAAATAATCTATTATTATCAGCAACTTTCTTAAATGGTATGAGGATCAACAACTTTCTAGATACATCTTTTATTGGTCTGACTCAATCTTCTTCTCTTTGTCCTTGGGTTCTTGACTTAGGAGCCATAGATCACATTATTGGTAATAAACATTTGTTTTCCTCTTTATTCTCTTTGGATAATTTACCTTCAACTATAATAGCGGATATATCAAGGCTTTTAGCTCATGGTATTGAGATGTTAACCTTTTTTTATATAATGTTTTTTATGTCCCTAGGTCTCCTTTTAACTTACTATTTATTAGTTGTCTAACTAGTTCTCTTGATTGTATTATTTATTTTATTAAACATTACATGACCAGAGTTCGAGATAAGTGATTGACACTGTATGTAAGTCTCATGGTTTTTACTATCTCCACCCTTCTACACATGTTGAAGTCTTGTCAAATTGCAACAATGTGTTCTCAACTTATATCCAAATTATCCAGTTTGGTGTGTGAGTTGTGTTCATTAGGCAAGCATAATCGTAATTTCTTTCCTTGCAGTGTATCCCAATGTATTTCATCTTCTTTTGTCTTAGTTCACTATGAAATTTTGGGACCCAGTCGTGTTAATAAGTCTAATTTAGGTTTTCAATATTTTATTACTTTTATTAATGATTATTCCATATGTACTTGGTTGCTTTTAATAAAAAAATGTTTTGAATTATTTTGTATATTCTAATATTTTTTTAATGAAATTAAAATTAGTTTGATGTTTCTATTCAAACTTTGCAAAATGATAATGGCTGCACATATCTTTCCCATTCTTTTAAATATTTTATGGCTTCTCATGACATTCTCCATTAAAATTCATATGTTTATAAACCTTAGCAAAATGGGATGGTTAAGCGCAAAAATAAAAATTTAATTGAAACAACTCGCACTCTTTTAATTTATGGTGAAATTCCTCAATATTTTTGGGGTGATGCTATTCTTATTACATGTTATCTCATTAATCACATGCTTTCTTCAGTTTTAGATCATAAAATTGTCATTCTATTTTATTTTCTCACGAACCTCTCTGTCCTTAATACTTTTGGAGTGATGTTATTCTTACTATATGTTTTGTTCATAATTTTGGTCTTGATCTTGATAAGTTATCTCATCGGTCTCAAAAATGTTTTTTTTAACATTTACTAGATCTAAAAAATGATACAAGTGTTTTTTCTTCTTTTCTTAATTGTTATTTTGTTTGTACAAATGTCACCTTCAATAAGTCTTTTTTTACCTTAAATGTCATTCTTGTTTTGATATGTCTCCATTTAATACAATCAATATTTATGTTATTTGTGGTCCTCCACTATTACCACCACCATCAGATTCTTCTCCACCACCACTTCAAGTTTACAATCATAGACATTATTCTCAACAACCACTAAATGACTCAATTCGTGCCAACTACTTTTCTCTTTCGGCTCCGACAATTGTATGTTGTCTTCGCAAATCCTTACATGGACTAAAACAATCTCCTAGGACCTGGTTTGAAAAATTTAGCAACGTTATTCAATAATTTGGATGGCTTAGTGTAAGGCAAATAATCCAGTCTTTTATTGTCACTCGAGAGATGGATGTGTCTACGTGATAATATATGTTGATGATATCATTTTTACACATGACATCTCCTAGATAAAACAACATTTTTTCCACCTTTTTTAGGGCAAAGATCTTGGCAAACTTTGATATTTCTTGGATATTTAGGTGGTACAATCCAACAAGGATATTATTGCATCTTAAAAGAAGTATGCATTAGACATTTTAAAGGAAAATAGGTTGATGAATTCAAAATTTGTTGACACACCCATAAATTCTAATACTAAACTTCTACCAAATCAGGGGGAGTCTATGTCAAATCTCGAGTAGTATAGAAGATTAATTGGAAAATTAATTATCTTATAATTACTCGTCTTGACATTTCCTTTTTAGTTAGTGTGTTAAGTCAATTTCTTAATTCCTCATGTGATGATCACTATAATGCAATCATTCCTATATTAAAGTACATTAAAGGGTCTTTTGAAAAATGGTTGTTATATGGTTCCAATAGTCATACATGTGTTGTGTGTTATTCAGATGCTGATTGGATATGATCTACTTTTGATAAAAGGTCTACATCCAAATATTGTGTCTTCATTGGTGGTAACTTGATTTCTTGGAAAAGCAAGAAACAAAGTGTTGTGGCAAGATTTAGTGCAGAAGTCGAATATAGAGCTATGACCTTGTGAGCTTGTTTTACTTAAACAATTGCTTAAAAAGTTACACTTTTAATGTCACTCAAATGACACTTATACGTGACATTCAGACTGCTCTTCATATTAGTTTCAAACATGTCTTTCATAAGAGGATAAAACACATTAATATTGGTTGTCATTTAAATGAGAGAAGATTATATTGTAAATATCAAGACCAAGTTTGTTAACTCAAACGATTAGTTAACAAGTATTTTCTCTAAGTCATTACAGAAATCGAAAATTGATTATATTTGTAATAAGTTTGGCACATACGATTTATATGCACCATGAATATGAGTGTTAGATATATTAAATTATTACCTATTTTAGATACATATATTATCTTGATCTTTTATATTTAGTTACGTTATAATTTTTTATTTGTATTTTAGACTTATTTTATATTTTATTTATTATAAATAAAATATATTTTGTACGAATTAATCCTATATAATTTTTATTATATTCAATAAAATTAACATTTTATCAATTATTTTTCTTACTAGGAAAAATACGATTTCCAATCACATGTTATTCGATTACACATTGAAAAAGAAAATGGGAAGAATGTCAAAGCGAGAAGTATAAGAATAAACTTGAATTTTTCGGTATAGATCATAGATTACAAACAATTTTACTAAAAATCCAGAAGGGGTTGGTTTTTCCAACACCCTTTTGATGTCTTTCGACATCTTTTGTAATTTGAGTAAAAAGTAAATTTCACACTTATGCACACCCTCATTTTAATATATTTTTTTAATATTTTAGAATACTTACTTCGCGATGAACGCATATAAGAATATGAATATCTAGAATAGAATTTATATACATTTAATTTTAGAATGGCTATTTTAAAATATAAAAATACATTTTGAAATGTTATTTCTAAATTTAAAAAAATACATTTCAAAACTATTATTTCTAAATATAAATAATATGCACTAAATTCCGAGATGCTAAAAATATATTACATCTTTCTCATATATTAGGAAAAAAATACATAGTGAAACACAAAATTCATATTTTAATTAATGCAGGAAGGCAATTACGAAATGAAAAATGAGTAGTTTCCTGTATATCATTCATGTTTAGTTATTCGATCACTATATGACACTGAAAGCATTAAGGGTGATCATCACGCGCGTAGAATACTTGAGTTGGATGGGTTTTTGGATACAACATTATTCTATAAACAGCGAACACAAAAAGAGAGCACCTTTTGCTCTTTATATAGTTGGATGGGTTTTTGGATAATTTGTTTCCTATAAACTTTGAGTGAGAAAAAGAAAATAAAAATATGACTTTTCTTGGAATTAGGTTATACACAAATTGAAACTAATTTTAAGCATACGCTAATATAAAAAATTAGAAATTGATTTAAGTATAAACTAATTTTAGTTTTCAAAGAAACTAATTTCATTTAATTTTTTTTACTTTTTACTCCATAACTTTTGAAGGAAAAGTTAAAAAGGTTTGTCTAAACATTCCCTCACCTCATTTATGTGACTTATTTGTAAGTCAGAGTCTGCCAAGTTACTTTGCATGTAATCTTATTTTAGTTGATTCTCATAAGCAACATATGTTGAAGTTTCATATGTACTTCGCCTACGATTCAACTTTATTTATTGTGTCTTTTTTTCTCTAACAATAGATGATATTACATGACATAAGAAGTTTCTCTTCAATGGCAATGACTATAGTTAATGGAAGGACATGATCAAGGTGTTCGTTAACACCTTCTAATACTATATAATACAAACAAACAATACAATCTTCAATTAAAGTACATTATTTACTCTGTTTTGTCAAAATTTGAATGCAAGCATTTTAGATACAAAATTATGAAGAAAATATGAGACACCATTTGCATTCTTTATAAAATATATGGTGAGGAAAACAATTAAAAACTGCAACAGTATAAAGATAACACAAGATGTTTATTAAAACAGATGATGATGAAACACTAGATGAAATTTTGAATGGATTCCAAATTATCTTCGATAAATTTCAAAATAACTTTACTATAACTAAATAATTTTACTTTCAATTTTTATTTAAAAAAATAATTTTAAGTTTCATAGTTTTTTTATTCAACTTTTAGTGAATATGTTTTTTAAACAAAAGAGAGAAATGAATGCCGTCTTATGAAAACATAAGAAAGGTTAATGCTAATTTCAAATTTACAGAGGATTGTGAATATCATTTCATTTAAAACAGGGAAGGTGCATGTGTACAAGAGGGGTGTGAGTATCATTTAACATGACCTGTGGAAAAGTATGTAAATTTTTTCCTTAATTAATTTTATATGGTAAGTTAATTAACATTAAAACGATATATATATATATATATATATAACGTTGTATATATAATTTTATTTAAAAGTAAAATATCAAAATATTAGTAAAATAAACGTAATAAAAATGTATAAATATTTTTATATTTTACACATGATTACCACAAATGTTGTAAATATAATATTTATGGAGACCCATTATTATTATTATTATTATAAAAACCCTTAACAAAATCCTGATCATTAAATTATAAAATGAATATATCTATGGATAAGAATGAAGTCGCCATTGTTGGTAGATGGAAATGGTGTTTCTTTTAGGTAACCATTTAAGTTGAGTTTGATTACTTACTTGAGAACGACAAACAATGTGAATTCATTGGAACAAAAGTTTTCGGGTGAGTGTTCCAACAAAAGGTTTGACAAAAGAATTAAAACATCTTTAAATGACAACTTTCATATGTTAAAAAATTATAAGAAAATAATATTTTAACAGACTTTTTAATCATATTTGGATATAGTATATCTATATTTTCTCACTGATTCATTATTATTTGTTATTATATTACATATTTTAATCTAATAAAAAAATAGTGTATGTTGTATCAAAATATTATAAAAAAAATTATGTTAAAATATTATAAAAAAAACTATTTAAAAATATAAAAATAAAATATGTTGAAGTGCTCTTCCTTTGACTTGACTTTGTTTTCCACCAGTCTTGATATTTCTTTTACTTTTATATAATTTATTCCTTTGGAAAGATAGCAGAAAGTAATGGAAGTTCCGTCAATTACGCATTCAACTTCTCTTCATCCAAGAAGAATAAAGGGTAAAAGGAAAAAACAAAATTCTCTCAACTACTGAATTCCCCGTATCAAACTAATACATTTCCACTACAAAAACAATAATTTTGTCTTTTGTTGCCTCATTTTCTGCTGATTGTGCAATGTTTTCATGTTTCATTTCCTATGTTTTTTCAACTGAAAATCAAGAGGTTGAATCAGTGGTCACACCAGTAATATCATCCACTTCTTTATCTTCTACTCTTACATCATATGTGGAAATTTTATAACTATGTATATATGTTCAATAAAAAAAATATAGTCATTTAAAAATGTCTTGTTACGCTTAAATTTTATTGAAGAAATTAAAATAAAATTCTTCATTTATTAAATAATTAAGAGAAAAAACATTGATTTGATTTAACAGGTAAAAGTGTTTCTATGTAGTGGGTCTTTTTAGTGATGTTATATAAGTAGTCTCTGTGTTTTATTGACAATAACATTGGAATGTCTCTTGTATTTATACCTTCCTTACCCATAACAATAACAAGGGTTTTGCTTTCCCTTAGGTAAAGTTTTAGAATAAGGAATTGGTTACTCAGAAAGTTGTAACTTTGTTGAGTCCACTTAAATAATTATATGATTAGAGTATTCATTCGTGGTCATTCTTATATTAGTTATAGTACGCATTAAGAGAATAATCACTCCAAATTCATTAAAAAAAAAGAGTTTCACTATAAAATTGCAAAGACAAGTTATTCAACTTTTGTTAAAGAATAATAATATTTTTGACACATAAAATTTTTATATTCATTTAATATTATCCTTCATTATTTTTTTTCTTTTACAAATATAAAATTTTATTTTTGCATAACTATTTTATCTAATAATACGTGTCAAATAAATATTAATATGTGTCCCCATATCATTATTTTTTTGTTAACAACTCATTAACATTTACTTAAGCATTGAGTTAGACAACCAGGTTTATCACTATATTAGTGTCCTAAATTTAAAATTTATATAGGATTATGAATAAAATTTACAATGTAAATGGAGGAGTATATAGTGAGTGCTTACTATTCATATTTTTATAAACGTCTTTAAGGTAATTAAATAGTTGATCCATTATTTCGATTATTTTATAATCAAGTTGAGTTAATTTATTAATGTGCTTACTGTGTTTAACTTTAGGTTGTTGCTCCTAAGAGCAACATTTATTGCTTTCTGTTTTTCTGTTTGTTTTCCCCTCACCGGAACCCCTTATATAAAGGCCTTCCAGTGTTGGTGGTTAGTAGAAGTTTTTTCAGACATTCACTCAATAATAAAATAGCTTTACAGTTTTCGTTCTTACCTCTTTAGTGATCCTCCTTTCTTTGCTCCTTTCTCTGTGTGTTGGTGCGCTGCCATGGAAGACCACCAGATGAAGCTTCTCGGACGCGTCATATCACATCTCTTCTGAACAGTGAGAGACTTCCCGAGGAAGTCTTTTTCTTCCACGTCTCGGGTCAGAAGGCTTTTGGGCCTTTCCTTCTTATACTTCGGGCCTTTTTCAATATGGCATCAGAGCAGGTTGCGAACCTGTTATGCCTATGTTTTCCGCTGCAATCTTGATTAATCTTTTCTGGACGTTCTTTCATCGTTTGCTGTCTCTGCCACTGCGGGTATGGAGCAAGTTAACAATCCTTCCAGTCCCTATTATCTTCACCCAGGAGAAAACCCAGGTATTTCGCTTATTTCAAATATTCTTGATGAATCAAACTATACTTCTTGGAGCAGAAGTATGAGAAGGGCACTATTATCCAAAAACAAGCTGAAGTTTATAGATGGAGAGATAAAGAAACCACAAAGAGAGGATCCTCTTTTTGATCCTTGGGAAAGAAATAATATGATGGTATTGTCTTGGATCATCAAGACTCTCTCGGTTCAAATAGCAGAAAGTGTTGTCTACGTTGAGAACGCTCAAGACCTGTGGGAGGAGTTAAAAGAAAGGTTTTCAAAGGGAGATCATTTTAAGTTCTCAGATTTGCTGCAAGAAATACACTCCATCAAACAAGGAGAGAGAAGTGTGAATCAGTATTTCACTGATTTAAAAATATTATGGGAAGAGTTGGAATTTTTGAGACCCATTCCTCGTTGTAGTTGCAAGATTCCTTGCAGCTGTGATCTTTCAAAGGCAGCCCACAAATACAGGGAGATGGAACATGTTATATGCTTCCTAAAGGGCTTAAATGATTGTTATAATACTGTTAGAACACAAATTTTGCTAATGGAGCCCTTACCCAACATTAATCGTGTCTTCTCCCTCATCATACAACAAGAAAGGCAAGAGAAACAAGAATCTGGGCACACTGGCCAAGCAGAAATTAAGGTTCTTGCCAGCAACACAGACAGACAAAGCAATTGGAAGAGTGATCAAAACTGGAAAGGACATGGGCGTGGTTTTTCTGGCCGTGGACAAGGAAGGGGGAGAGGAAGAAATCCAAATCAAGGAAAACAATGTTCCTATTGCCATAAAATGAATCATACTGTTGACGAATGTTACTCAAAACATGGATATCCTCCATGGTACAAAAGAGGTGACAGCAATGGGCAAAATAATACTGGTCAAAATGAATGGGGAACTACAAATGCTTGCACTACTGCTACTGAATCACAGAATAATCAACAAAGCAATTTTAGCGGCATTCAAAGTTCTCTCACCCCTGAACAAATGAAAAGATTACTGGAAATGCTGGACAAGACAGAGAAGCCCTCACACAGTGTCAGTCAAATACACAAAGAGATCACAGAGGAAAGACAAGGTATGTTTTCTTGGATAATGGACACAGGAGCCACAGATCATGTGACTCATGACAAGGATTTATTCACAACTTTTTATACAATCAAACCTATATCTGTTAGAATGCCAAATAAATCTACTGTCACAGCCCATTATGCTGGAACAGTACAGTTTTCCCAAAATTTTGCTATTTTCAATGTTCTGTACATACCAGAATTTACTTTCAATCTAATATCTGTCCAAACCTTGACTAAAGACACAAATTGCATACTGACTTTCTCTTCTGAGTTGTGTAAAATCCAGGACAGAACCACATTGAAGATGATTGGATGTGCTAAAGTGTACAATGGACTCTACTACTTACAATCTGTTGAAAAGAATCTGAAACCCAGTTTCGTTTTCTCTTATGAACATGTAAAATTGAATCTGTGGCATTATAGGTTAGGCCACCCAGGACATAAAATTGTTGAGACAATATGCAAAGAGTTTCCTTATGTTGAAATTGATACAAACAGTGCTTGTGATGTTTGTCATTATGCAAAACAACACAAGTTGCCTTTTTCTAAGTCTAATTCCTTATCTTCAAATTGTTTCGATATTATACACTGTGATATTTGGGGTCCTATTTCAACCCCCTCTGTTCATGGGCACAGATATTTTCTTAGCATTGTTGATGATTGTAGTAGACACACTTGGGGTTTTCTTATGCAAAACAAAGGTCAGACTAGAGAACTCTTACACTCTTTTATCTTGAAAATCAAGACCCAATTCAACAAGACTATTAAAATAATTAGGACAGATAATGGCCCTGAATTTAACTGTTCCAACATTTATAATACCTATGGCATAGAACATCAAACCAGTTGTGTGGAAACTCCACAACAAAATTCTGTTGTGGAGAGAAAACATCAACATATACTAAATATCACTCGCAGCCTGGTTTTTCAATCTAATATCCCTCATGCCTACTGGTGTTATGCTCTATCTCACGCAATATACTTAATAAACAGATTGCCCTCGCCTGTTATTAAGAATAGAACCCCTTATGATATTTTACACTGTGATTCCCCGACTTATCTTAATCTAAAAGTGTTTGGGTGTTTGTGCTTTGCCTCTACTCTAGAAAATAACAGAAGCAAACTTGACTCTAGAGCTAGAAAAGGAATCTTCCTAGGATATAAGAATGGAGTAAAAGGATACATTGTTCTTGACATTAACACTAGAGAAATTTTTATCAGTAGAAATGTGATTTTTTATGAAGATATTTTCCCCTATAAGAACAAACAAAGAAATAATGGTAACTGTAATGAAAATGAAGAATATGGTGCTTTTCTGTCTAACTTTCCTTGCAGCCAAAAAGAATCACAAGACAGTGATGAAAGAGATGATCAAAGTCTCCTTAACAGTGAGGCTGACAATTCTGAAAGTTCAGTTTTAGTTGAGGAGGAACAGAGAAACAACCAAAGAAAATCGAACAGAGTAAGAAGAACCCCTGAATATTTGAAAGATTATGTACAAGGTGGTCAGTCCTCTACTACATCTCTATGCTTTAAAAATGAGCTGAGAACTCCTTATCCTATAAATAATATCTTATCCTATGAGTCTTTATCTAGCAAACAATTGAGATACACCCTTGCTGTAAATGCTGCAAAGGAACCCAATTCTTATGCAGAGGCTAGAAGAAGTCCTGAATGGGTTGATGCTATGAACAAAGAGATTAAAGCTTTGGAAGACAATGGCACCTGGTTTCTGACTAAGCTTCCTCCTGGAAAGAAGTCTATAGGCTGTAAGTGGGTTTACAAGATAAAGCACAAAGCAGATGGCACTGTGGAAAGGTATAAGGCCCGGTTAGTTGCAAAAGGGTATACCCAACAAGAGGGTATAGATTTTCTGGACACTTTTTCACCTGTGGCTAAACTTACCACTGTCAGACTACTTTTAGCTCTAGCAGCATCAAAGAAGTGGTTTCTACAACAGCTTGACGTTGATAATGCTTTCCTGCATGGAGACCTAAAAGAAGATGTTTACATGGATCTTCCACCAGGTTTGGACATTGATACTGAAGGGCAGGTTTGTAAGCTCACGAAATCTTTATACGGCCTAAAACAGGCCAGCAGACAGTGGTTTGAGAAACTGTCCAGTTTCCTTGAGTCTGCAGATTACATTCAGTCCAAATCTGACCATTCCTTGTTTGTTAAGAAAACTCATACCAATTTTACAGCTTTGCTTGTGTATGTTGATGATATTGTTTTAGCAGGCAATTCCATGACAGAAATCACTCATATAAAGGCTCTCCTACATCGTCAATTCCACATAAAGGACCTTGGAGAACTTAAATATTTTCTAGGCTTTGAAGTTGCCAGATCTAAAAACGGGATACACCTTTATCAAAGGAAGTATGCCCTAGATCTTTTAGAAGAAACAGGAATGTTGGGTAGCAAACCTAGTTCTACACCCTTTCTGAGCAACAACAATTTTTTATACAAGACAGAGAATTACATGGAAGATCCCAGTGTCTATCGCAGAATAATAGGGAAGCTTTTCTATCTCACTAATACTAGACCGGATTTGTGTTTTACTGTTAATCTCCTAAGTCAATTTATGCAAAAACCCACTAATTTCCATTACCAGGCTTTGCAGCATGTGCTCAGATATATCAAGTCAAGTCCCTCTGAAGGACTTTTCTTCCCTACTGATTCAAACATTCAGATAAAGGGGTTCAGTGACTCCGACTGGGCAACGTGTCCTAATACACGAAGATCCACTACTGGGTACTGTGTTTTCCTAGGAACATCTCTTGTTTCATGGAGGTCAAAGAAACAGAGCACTGTTTCTAGGTCATCCACAGAAGCTGAATACCGCGCCTTAGCTGCTACCGTGTGTGAAATGCAATGGCTTCATTACATTCTGCAAGACCTTCATGTTCAACCCGAAGCTGATGCTGTTCTCTACTGTGATAATAACTCCGCTAGACATATCGCCTATAACCAAAGCTTCCACGAGCGCACTAAACACATAGAGCTGGATTGCCATGTGGTACGCGAGAAGATTCAAGCCAAGTTCTTACGCTTGCTGCCCATTCGATCGGAGGAACAACTCGCTGATGTCTTCACTAAGTTCCCTCATCGTACACACTTCAGATCCATCATCCCCAAGCTTGGATTAATGAATATCCACCATCCAGCTTGAGGGGAGGCTATTAATGTGCTTACTGTGTTTAACTTTAGGTTGTTGCTCCTAAGAGCAACATTTATTGCTTTCTGTTTTTCTGTTTGTTTTCCCCTCACCGGAACCCCTTATATAAAGGCCTTCCAGTGTTGGTGGTTAGTAGAAGTTTTTTCAGACATTCACTCAATAATAAAATAGCTTTACAGTTTTCGTTCTTACCTCTTTAGTGATCCTCCTTTCTTTGCTCCTTTCTCTGTGTGTTGGTGCGCTGCCATGGAAGACCACCAGATGAAGCTTCTCGGACGCGTCATATCACATCTCTTCTGAACAGTGAGAGACTTCCCGAGGAAGTCTTTTTCTTCCACGTCTCGGGTCAGAAGGCTTTTGGGCCTTTCCTTCTTATACTTCGGGCCTTTTTCAATATAATTAATCTTGTGGTCTTACCTTCACTACTTGTGATGTTAGTTTTTCATTTACAAATAATGTTATGGGAAAGAGACAATTATTACATGCATTTTGTGTTCATGATTAGGGATGGCAACGGGTCGGGTCGGGCACGGATAGTGCCTACCCGCAACCCGACCCGACAAAAAAAAATCCACCCGCTACCCGACCCGCTACCCGCACGGATATCCGCTTAAAAAATATCCGCGGGTATTTTAAAACCCGCGGATATCCACGGATACCCGCAAATATTAAAAAAATATATATTTTAATAAATTAATAAAATAAAATTTAAATAAAATGATAAAAAATATATAAAATATAATATAAATTAAATTAAATATAAATTTTAATTAAATTTAATATTGTAAAATATAAATTAATGTTAATTTTAATTAAATTTAACTTAATAAAATATAAATTAAATTTTTATTTTTATTTTTTGCGGGTAGCGGGTATCCGCGGGTACGGATAGTATAATATCCGCACCCGACCCGATTATAAGCGGGTATTAAAATATCCGCTACCCGCGGGTTGCGGGTAGTAAATATTCGCGGGTATCAACTATCCGTCGCGGATTTTATCTGCGGATATCCGCGGGCGCGGATTTTTTTGCCATCCCTATTCATGATTTTATATGAAATACCAAATAATTAGAAAGTTGCATAAACTTAGAATAAAGAATGAAAAATTGCATATATAATTTATATTTTTGTGTCAATAAGTTATATTTTTTAAATAGAATGTTTCTTTTAACATAATTAATGAAAAAGTTAAAAACTAAAATAATTATGATCGATTAATCATCCGTTATAAGTAGCACTAAAAAAATGTAAATATTTCATCCTCCATGATAGATTTTCATAATGAGTAGCTATAGGTTAAATATTTCTAAATCAAATGTTTGCAAACATCTTCAACACAATGTAACTAATTTACCTTTTTTTTTTCTGTGGTCCTTAGACTAGTCAAGTAGTTGAACTTTAACCTCTTTTTCCTTTTTCTTTTTTCTTTAAATTTGGATGAATTAATTAAACTTTACACTTTTGCTTTATAAAATGAAGGAGAAGCAGGATTATAGGTTCCCCTTCTTCCTATGGGGTCAAAATCAAAATAGATTTCGGTGTACGCACGAATGAGACATGGAAGTTTCTTCACCATCAGTTCTCTTTCTGCATCTCTCTAAGATGCTTATTCCAAATTTCCATTATTATCTTTTATCTAATTAGGAGCTATTAATACTTCAGAAATTTAATTCAGTCTAAAATTGATATGGAATAGTAATAAAAAAGTTAAATATCATAAAATATATATATATATAAAGCCATTATCTTAAATTGAGTTAGAATAATATCAATTATTTATATGATGAGATTTATGTCTTAATAATTTTATAAATTCCCCACATCATTGATGTTATAACCGATAATGAATTTTAATGAAGATTGTGGAGGCAACCTACTCAGATTTTTGTTTTTCCATTTTTGGGTACTCCAACCAGAAACTGATTCCCAACTCACACGGGTATTGTGTGAGTTGAATGAAGAAAATTTAGTAGCATGACATTACCCTCCTTAATATTCACATGGCTGACTTAAGCATGGATTTTATATGCAGTTTGAGCAAAGTGATAAAGATAAAGATGGAACCAGACCAGATATGAATATTATTTATTAGTAGCTTCACTTATACTTATATTATTCATCATATATTTATTTAAAAGATATTCACTAATATTTTAAAATTCATTTATTATTTATCATGTTATTAGTCAGATATTTATTTAAGAAATATTTATTAATATTTTAAAAATTCAAAAATATCTATAAATATTCACTAATATTTAACAAATATATATTTTATAACTTTTTAAAATAAAATTATAAAAAAAATTAAAAATATAATATAAATTAAAATTTAATGTTAATTAAATTTAATCTAATAAAATACGAATTAATTTTAATTTTAATTAAATTTAAATTAATAAAATATAAATCAAATTTTATTTTTATTTTTATATATAATAATTATCCGTAAATAAAAATAATAAAATATCTAGATATTAAAATATTTATTTTTGTTTATTATTTATATATAATTATAAATATTCAGAAATATCAATTATTCATATGTTATTATGAATATTTTTATTATTTTAAATAAAGAGAACAGTGAGTGAGAGAGTGAAAAGGGTAGGTGCAGTCCAGAATGTAGACAAAGCATAGAGGGCACATGGTGTGTGTACCGAATAACATTCATTATTTTGAGTTTTCACGTCCCACCCACTCCACAAATCACGCACTCCTTCTGCCCTAATCATCTTCCAACTTTCAACTTTTTCATCTGCCCCACCCTTTACTATGCCATCCTTAACTTCCAACTATCACTCAGATTGCTATTTTCTTTCGCAGGGTTATAGGGTCTCATTATCATTACTTTCCTCCCAAAACCCTAATATATCATGCTTTCTTTTCGGACATCAGTGTCACAGCTCTTTTGGATTACTCCACTCACAAATTTTTTGTACATTGTACATCCACAAACTTAAGGGGTTATTGAACAAGATTTATCTTCTAACAAGTAGGAATACATAATAAAATTATAATTATAAAGGCATACTTATGTTTTAAGTCATGATCAATTTGAAAACTTTTAATTAATTTATTAATAAACTTTGATAGTTTATTTTCAATAAATTTATATTTTTCAATTTGAATGTTTGATGTTAAATTTTGTTGTTAACCGAATAATGTAGCTGCTAAGTAATTAAGGTGATTCTTATGTACTCTATTAAGAATTTGCAAATTTGATAAAGAGATAATTCTAGCTGATGGGAAGAGATGCAATGTACATAGCATCATATTAATAACAACATTATAATCTTTTAAGAGCCTAAGTAATAAAGGAATTACTGTTTTAAAAGTTTTGATGATTTCTACAAGTAAAGTATCAAGTGTTAAAATTACAAGAAAATCTTTATTACAACTTTTTTTGTGTTAAAGTTTTTGTAATTAAGTAGTTTTATGTAAAGGGTGTTATTTATCCTTTATTATATGTATTATGTGTTTAAAAGTTTTCCAAAAACTCATTTTGTCTTGAAATAATTGATTACCAACTAATGATAATCGATTATCCATAACTTACCATAATTAATTATGACGAACAATTATGAGAGTTTTCAAGCATGTTTTTTACCATTGTGCATACATTAAATGCATAATTGATAACTTTATTTAGATAATCGATTATCACGCGTTAAATAGCTGACAACAAATATTTGGAGGTATCCTTGGGTGAGATATCAATATATTAGATTGAGACTCTCGTTCTAAAATACGAAATACGTGAATTTCGAAAATCTTATCTATTTTGTTGTATGCTATGATAAGTGTGTTCTAGGGTTTGTTTAACTCTTGTGCTTGTGGCTTTGAGAACTTGGTATAGGCATAGAGTGAGAACTTTCACGGTAGTTGTGATTAAGTGTTGTTGTTGTTGCTAAGTCAAAACCTATCATCCTTTGTGAAGATTCAAAGGAGGTGGTCACCCTTCGTGAAACATTCAAAAGAAGTGTTCATCCCTTGTGACTTTCAGGGGAAGTGAGTTTCATCTCTTAGGGTAACAAGAGAAGTGTTCTAACCTTAAACTTGTTTATTTTCTTTGTGATTGTAACAATTTGTTGGTTTGTGATAGTGGATCGTTCATTCTCATTTGAGATTAACAACTTGACGTAGGATCCTTGTGATCTAAACCAATATAAAATCATTTATGCAATTTTCTCTCTTCCTTACTCTCTTATTTGTTTTAAATTATCGCTAAGGAATTTAAATTACAAGAGAAAATATTTAAAGACACGATTTGCGATAAGAAAACAATTCACCTCCTCTTGGTTTGTTATTCACGATAACCATTATGTTGCACCACTCTAACAATTACATTTCATAGTTTTCTAGTTTTTCAAAATGTAATAGGACTATAATGCTACTATTTTATATTAAATACATTCATCTTAAAACAAAATAAAGTTAAATCCTAATTATATGAGAATCTACTTTCTCTCTCCTATTCCCAAAGAATTTGCTACTAGTTTCTTCTATTTGAATATATAGTATCCTTAACTCACACAAAAAATATAGTGATCATTACAAAAGAAAAGAAAAACATAACACAAACCAAAACAAAGTAAACTAATATTATTAAGACGAAACAAATTACAATTTATATTTTTATAATTGATCACTTAACCAAGGACTCTTGTTGAGCCCACGCGTAATGGTAGCTAGTACCACTCAATAACATCTATGACATTAACTTATGTTTAAGACTATGTAAAATTCATTCTTAGCGTAGTGGTAGCTAGTACCACTCAAACACTAAAAGCAGTATTCCGACATTTCCAACGAGGGTTTCTCTGTGTGCCTCATATTCCTTTATGGAAAATCTGGCATGGCCAAACACGCGCGCACGATGTTCAACGAAATGCCCCAACAAAAATGCGACTGCATCGTTCTCTTTGTCAATGCCCTCTTGGCCGCGTACCTCCACTCTAGGAAGTTCGACGTCGTGGATGAGCTTTTTAGGACCCTCCCCACTTAGCTCTCAATTAAGCCTGATTTGGTGTCGTACAACACTTTCATTAAGGCGTTTTGTGAAAAGGGTTCCTTTGATTCAACATTTTCATTGCTTACGGAGATGGGTGTGAACCCTGATTCCATCATGTTTAACACTTTGCTTCATGGGTTATACTCAAAGGGTAGTTTTGAGGATGGTGAGAAAGTGTGAGGGCAAATCGGTGCAAAGAATGTTGCTCTTGATGTGAGGGGTTATTGTTCCAAGTTGGTGGGGTTGGCTAAGGAGAAGAAAGTGGGTGAAGTTGTTGAGCTTTTAGGGAAATGGAGAAGGTGGGTGTGAAGCCTGACCTCTTTTGCATAAATGTTGTCATCAAAGGTTCTGTGAATGAGGAGAATTTGGATGTGGCTAAGAAGTGGTTTGGTGAGATTGTAAACTCCGATTTTGACCCTCATAAAAACACTTACTTTATCCTTGTTTCCTTCTTGTGTGAGAAGGGTGATTTGAAGATCACAATTGAGATGTGCAAGGAGATTTTCAATAATCGGTGCATTGTTGACACGTCATTGGTGCAACTTGTGGTGGATAAGCTAGTGAATGAGGGCATGATTTCAGAGGCGAAGTTAGATTGTGACAAAAGTCTTGTACAAAAAACTTTTAAGTTAGAAAAATCTTAAATTGTTAGTTTCGCATGACCCTATGAACGGTTCTACAAAAAACATTTATTGTATGTTTAATATTAAAATAAGGGAGACTCATCATTTAAAACATATTATCACTTCTAATACTCTATTTTTTAGGTTCATACAAATTGTTGATAAAAGTAAAAAATATAAGTAGTTATAATTTTATTATAATTTTAAAAGTATTTATTATATTTTTATAAAAATTGATAGGCAAGGCATTTTAGTGATTTGAGAAAATTTAGTAAATATTAGACTACTCGTTAGAGAGAATGAATAAATTAAATTATCAAGTTACTTAATAAATTAAAGATTTATGTAAGTAAACATAAAAATGTGTAAAACAAATCTTTAAATGAAGTAAAAGTATAGATAGAGAAGAATATTTAAAATAAATTTTGTAAATTACCTAATAAATGAATAGTGTTTTAATAATTTAAAAGAGAAATGAGTATGGAAGAAAGTCATACATAAATACATATTTTTGTTTTTGTACCTTGTTTAAAATAATTAATATTATTTATACTAATATGTTATTTATGTATATTATCATGCCAATGTCAATATTTTTTTTATTAAAGTAAAAAGAAGTTCATATAATACCTAGAAATAGAGTTTAAATGAAATTTGATATTTACTATGAATATGAATTGAATAGATGTGGCCGATAAAGTTGTTACATTTTCATTTTATAAAATGATTTATAAGTGTTCCTTTTGAAATAAAAACTAACAATCTTATCATATATGGTGAGTTATTTATTCCACTTAGTATTTGCATTTGTGGATTCAATGATGCAACTCTAATCAAGGATGGGTTTACTTAGAAGTAACGAAATATGATACAAAATGTTGAGCTCAACCCTAACAAGAAAGCCAGGATTTTTGGCTGAAAGGATTAATAATTATGCAAATCCTCTGTCCGGCTGAGATTAATATAATATGGGCCCATTTAAATCACCTAAAGTTCCCCGGTGTGGGACCACAACCATCACAGAAAGCCTTCTCCAATTTGCACTAGATGAGTGGAAAAGTAAAGAGGGTAGAAGGATAGGTTGAAGACCCTCTCTATATAATCAAACTTCCACAACTAAAACTACTCATCATCACTATACACTGTCCACACCATCTTTCTCTCTTTCACACTCACCAATGGCTCCCATCCCAAAACTCATTCCTTTCCTCTTCTTAACAACCCTTTCCTTCTCCCTCCAACTCAATGCCAGAGAAAGCCAGTTCTTCAGCAAAGTCACCCCTCTCAACAACAACCTCAAAGAGACAGAGCTTACCGACAATGAAGGCTCACTTAACAAACCAGAACAACAACAGCCAGTGTTCATTCCAGAAACAGAAAACAGCTATGGCCTGTATGGTCATGAGACTGGTCTGCACCCTCCCACCACTACAACAACTAATGCTGCCCCCAACACCACTCCCACCACCTTCAAGCCATACAAAACTACCACAACTGAGGAGGACAACGCCAACAAGTTTCACAGCTTCAAGAAAGATGCCTATAACACCAACCAAAATGAACTGAGTGAAACAAGACTCACCGGCACTTCTTTCAACAACTACTTCTACAGCGGCAAGGATGCTTTTGAAAAGCAGAATGAATTCAGTGACACAAAGTTTGCAGAAGGAGGATACAGCTCCACGGAAAATCAGAACAACAATAACTACTTCTACAACAGCAATGATGGTTTTGGTAAGCAGAGTGAATTGAGTGACTCAAAGTACGCTGAAGCAGGATTCAACTCCAAGGAAAATCAGAACAACAACAACTACTTCGACAACAGCAAGGATGCCTTTGGTAAGCAAAATGAATTCAGTGACACAAAGTATGCAGAAGGAGGGTACAAGTCCATGGAAAATCAAAACAGCAACGACAATGCTGCCAACGAGAGATATTACAACAGCAACAACAACAACCACAATGCTGCCAACGAGAGATACTACTACAATAATAACAACAACGAGGCTGCCAACAACAGGTACTACAAAACTAAAGCTGTTAACAACAATTACAATGGGGAGAGGCAGGGTTTAAGTGATACGAGGTTCGTGGAGGGTGGAAAATACTATTATGACCTTAACTCTGAGAAGTACAACAACCCAACACAATATGGCGGTTCATCCAGGGGAGTGAACTCCGAGCAATGGTACAACAACAGGGGTTACTTTGGCAACAACAATGTGAACTCCTACGAGAATAAGAACTCCATGGAAGGTTATCAGAACCAGGAGCAGTTTGAAGATGAGCAGGAGGAGTTCGAGCCTTGAGCTTCAGTCATCAGTGTCACAGTGAAGAGTTAATTTTGCTTTTGATTTGGAGTATTCACAGTCGGTGTGGATGATCGATGTTTTACTGTGCTTTACATTATAAATTACAAAAAGTGTTAAAGGGTAATAATTTATTTAGGGGTTTTACTTGGTGGTAATCTTATTAAATCTTGCTTTTGGAATTGCACAGTCTATGTAATGATTCGGAAATATGGCATGTAGTATCAAAGCATGTGTAACTTTTGCTATGAACATGTTGTGGTTTCTCGCTTTTCTCACTAAAAAAGGAACAATCTTCTGTGTTGTTTTTCTCTTTAAACGAGTGCAATGCAACACAAGGATTAAGCAGAAGGAGAAAGAGAATATAGACCAATAAAAGGAAACATAATTTACTAATTTTAAACCTTCTTTGGTGGTCCAACTGGCCTTACCTACCAACATAGATGATCACAGATACCATTTTCAAACAGTGACAGGGGCACCACACTGTTGAAGTTGAGTGATAAACATCATTTTGTTATACCTTTCCTTTTTCACCACAATGGACAAAACGAAGTCAATGATTAGCAACGAATAACATATCAGTTCATACTTCTAAATCACTCCCTTTAGATGCTGATATGCTAATCTGATAAGACCATGTCTGCTAAATAATATACACTAACTCATCAAAAAAATATTTGGTATATATGACAATCTTTAGAGTATCAGTCAATCCTTTTATCAAGGTTGTTTTCCATTTAAATTGAAAAAACTTCAGCTTAATTGGAGTAATATCTCTTTAGGTATTTAGCCATAACCTATTCAAGCTGCCTAGAATCAGCACCAGTCGGTTCCATGCCAATGATGCAAAACAAGGTTAGGAGCTTCCTCATTGGAAATTATCCACCAATCACTGTTTCTTGGTGGATTAGTTATGCACGGTAGCTGTAGCCAATGGCATCTATGTGATTGGTAGAAAACTCCCATTTTGCCACAATTTTTCTATTAGTAGAAAACTCTTCAAACTTACATAAGGTGAACTATAACTACAGTCATTGATTCACTTCAACGGTGACTTCTGAGAGGCAGAAAACAGTAGAGAGGAATAGGTTACCCTTTACTACAGTCTTTGGACATAAATAAACTGAAGTCAATTTGTAGTTTAAGGTGTAGAAAGGTGGAATTGTTGTGAATTTGGGTTTGTGGAGATGCAACTATCAATATTAATTTTTATTGGTTGGGTGTGGAGAGGCATAATAATAATAAATGGAGTAATTTTTCAACCCAATCGATTACGCTTTCTTTCCTCCGTGATTGGGGGTGTGGGAAAAAATAAAGTGGTTGCTTGTGCTAGTTTGCACTTTATTTACTCCAAAGGTTGTTATGGTTTGAATATTTAAAACTTGGCAAGAGAAAGAGCACTTCACTTGCCGCTTGCATCTCCTTAAATAATTGGGGAGGGAAGAAACTTTCCACAAACACTTGGAGGACACTAGGAAGCAAGTAAATGCAAAGTCTGAGCTATTTTTCCTATACAGTGTAGAACTCTAGAAGAATTTGTCCTTATTTGACAATAATAGTATTCATAAATTGGAAAACTATTTTTCCTTTTTATTGTGGCACATCTTTTCATTCCTATTACCTACTACAGTGAAAAAGTGAATTTGTATTTGCATAGCATGTAGCAATTTGCTTAATTTGGACAGGACATGTTTTGAGAGATAGAGGGAAAGAGGGCAGTTGAAAGTGTTAGGTTTAGATTAATTGATGGATAACCTAAAACACCTAACTCGTTTGAGGCACACGAGGGGGGCACCCAATGCATGGTAATAACCATAGACGGCATCAATTAAATAACCTTCACAAATAGGTGTACATTTTTTAAAAACCTTTTACTTCTTGCTTCAAATTTCTCATAAAATATCAAAATATTATGATTAATATTTTCAAGTTCAAAGAAATCTTACATAGTTTTTTATGTAATATCGGACTTCTATCAATACTTCTTTATCGAAATTTTATAATAGACATATATATATATATATATATATATATATATATATATATATATATATATATATATATATATATATTTTGTTATAATGCATAATAGTGTTTTGATAATTACTTCTTTAGAAGAGTACTTTATTTATATAGAGAATTTGAAATTATTTCCAATAAAGTATGAAAATTGGGTATTGAAATTCTAAAATCTTATAAGAGTAATTAGATTAATTTAAAATAAAAAATTTTAAATTTTACTTAAAAAGTAAAAGTTTTAAATTTGTTCTATTTTTAAATTTATATTTGTGTCTTGTTTTCATATTTTCTTTCATTTTAGTTCATTTCAACAATTATCAATGTGATTAAGATCAAATATTATTGTGATAATTACTTTTCGGTTAATATCGACTTGAGATTTATTATTGATGTTGATAATAGTTTTTTTTTCTTTTAACTTTCATGACTATTTTTATTATTATTATAAATCACTATTATTTCTTATTCAATATTAGTTATTATTCAATGTTACTAGTTAGAATTTTATCTACTAGTGTCATGAAGATTGTCTTTTGATAGATACAAAGTAGAATTTTTCGATTGACCTATGAAGATTTTTTTCTATTACTAACACAAATGTCATTCTTTGTCAATAATTTTTTTTTTCATTTTTGTATAAGATGTTGATTGAGAAAATATTTATCCAATTTTAACTAAGATTGCTTAACATTAAAATAATTTTCTTCGTTTGTAGTAACTAAAATACTCTATTCACACGAAAAACAATTAATAGAAAAATAAAATAAAATACAATAAATTTTAATAAACAATTTAAAATAATATTAATTTGAATTTAATATGTTTAAATATCTTAAAAATTAATAAATTTCCTCCATATTTAAATTTTAACTTGATTTCTACATGCTATTATGGTAAACATGGGAATTCATATGATGTGGTGGGTGATATCACTAGTGCAGTAAAGGAAAACGATATGGATTATTTTTGTCTTTACACAGCGATTCATGAACTGAGGTATATATAGGCGAGGCAAAAAATGATAAGTTTTTCGCCTCGATTTTGAACCGAGGCAGTATGTGGGGGTCTTTTGCCTCGGTTGGTTTTAAACTGAGGCAGTAAATGTCCATTTTTTTCTTCAGAAAATGGGATCTTTTCCCTATTCAAAATCACTTTTTTTTTTGTTTTTTTATCTCCAATTGACAAATTTTATGTTTATGATGCATTGTTTCCCACTTCAATTCCACATAACCTACTTTACCAATGAACATTAGGTTAATATACACTAGTACATAAATCGCGTACAACGTCGAATATTTTGGACTTTAAATGGCGAATTCGCGAACGACATCATATCAGAAGACATTAAATTGATGTCGGATTTAAAAAATTCAAAGTTAAATTAACATCGAATTTTGTCAATATACGATGTTAAATTAACGTCGAATTTTGTCAATATACGACGTTAACTTAACGTCGGATTTTCTCAATATACGATGTTAATCATTTTTTTTTGTTTTTTTTTAATTAATTGTGATCTTTTTTTACAACTCTACGAGACCTGAAAAGTATAAAAATAACAAATTTCAGTTTTTGGTATTTTATAAACCAACAACAAACAAGTTTAATCAAACAACAATAACAACAAATAAGTTCAACCAAACAACAAAAACAAACAAGTTCAACAAAAAAAAAACAACAAACAAGTTCAAAAAATAAGTTCTTCAAAATGAAAACTAACCTTCAAAAGGTGGGTTCGTCGGAATAAAGTGTCGTCACTAGTGAGAGAGAAAGCAGAATGCGCCTGTGAAGCTAGAGAACGAAAATAATTGGTCAAAACAAACAAAAATCATACATAAAGTAATTAATTAACATGCATTTGTATCAAATGAAAGAAAGATTACATGTGATGGTCGTCAAACTTCGTTCGAGAAAAATTTGAGAAGAGAAAAGCGTCTCACGCGCTAAGATAAAGTGAATGAATTTTCAATCTCTCGCTCAAATTTTTATTGAATTCACTAACCTTTTGACGTCGAACTCTGTGGCATTCGACGTTTTATATATTTTTACATCGAATTACAATTCTAAATGATGTTTAATAATTGCATTTATTTACAAAATTGACACCGATCATTTTTAACGTTGTTTGTTCAATGGTTGGACGTTGAACGCGTGACGTTATACGCTATTTTTGTACTAGTGATAATGTAATGAAATTAGAATGTTAGTATAATGTTTTCATATTTTATATTAAACAATAAGGAGAAACGAACCATGGCTTTGCAAACGGCCGGAGATAATGTCTAACGGTTGGTGGCGGCAACGAGCAACCGAAGGCGACGACGAACGACTGAAGGTGGCAAAAAATAGTCGATGGCAACGTTGAACGGTTAGTGGCGGCGATGAACGATCGATGGAGGCGATGACCGATCGGTGGCAGTAACAAATAATGCAGTTTGCGCAAGAGAAATGGAGTTAACAAAGATGGAGACCACACCGGGCACTTCGCGTGAAAGAAATGAAGGTCATGAACCAAGAGCTTCGCTTGAGAGAAGAAGAGGAAACAACAAGGAAGAAGAAGAAAATCACAAGGAAGAAGGAGGAAACGGTGAGGAAGAAGAATGATTATTAGGTTAAAAAAATTTACGTTTCTGAGAAGTTAAATATCGAAAGAGATACTACCTCGGTTCTTTTTTTAACCGAGGCAATAGACCACTTACCGTCTCGGTTATTAATGCAATCGATGCCTAAAACCCTTTTCACATCAAAACTGTCGGTGTCGGACAAGACATACTACCTCGGTTTTGTTTTATTATTTTGCAGGGTTTTAGGCCTCGGTTGCTAATTTAACCGAGGTAATATGGGTTTTCTGCCTCAGTTCCTTTTGAACCAAGGCGTATAAGTTGGTCGAAATTACGAAAATGTCACTGCGTTTTAAAAGGTTTCGATTTCTTCTAAACCGAAGCCTATTGTGCGAGTTAAAATGCAATGTTTGCACTAGTGTATGTTAGCTTCAAAATCATCTTTGACTTTATTTAGTTATGTTAATGGCTTGGGTAGAAATCTAAGTTAAAGTCTACTTTTATAAGAAAAATACATTTTAACTTACATTATTTATGCATTTTTAAATTATAAATGGTAAACTTAGTATATAAATGGTGATGAGGTTACACTAATCCATATTATTATATATACAAAATTCCATTTTTTTACACATTTTGTTTTCAATTTTATCTTTTAAATTTTTTTAAAATTAAAAAATAATTATTTTAGCAAATTTATCTTTTAAGTAACATTATTTCTAAACTTAACCTTTTTTATTTAAGTTTTTTTATAAAATTTAAATATTATTTTAAACTAAAATAACTATTTATAATAAAAAAGATTATCTAAAATGCTAAAAATTGCCTACAATAAAAATATAAAAATTATTTACATTTACTTTCATAATTATATTAATAATAGTTTTATTTTTTTTATCATAAAAAAAAAGTAAAATACATGCGCATGAGTTTTCACTAATATAAACCGAGAATAATACCTTTAAAAAAATGTGAAAAAAAGAAAAAAAATGGGGAGTAAGAAGAAAATAATGTTAATATCCAAATAATGTTATATTTATAATGAGACTTAATTAAATGGTTCAATGATAAAAGAAATTCTAATACATAAGATCCTCGTCAAGATCATATTTGCATTTATGTGGGATAGAGATAATATAAGTTATATATTTCAGACTTTTAGAGAAGAGAAGAATTAGAAGAAAGGAAAATGATACTTGAACAACCATTTTTGACAACATTTAGACACGCGCACACGTGTCTAAATTTGAGTGGTCCAGTTGGAAAAATTAAATGAAAATGGACCACTCAAATTTAGACACGTGTGCGCGTGTCTAAATGTTGTCAAAAATGGTTGTTCAAGTGTCATTTTCCTAGAAGAAAAACATGGAGAATATATGACAAACAAACTTTGATTCAACAACTGATGATCCTAAAAAAGAAAAACAAGGGAGGTTCACTTTTATAGAGAAATCCTTTCATGTGAGTTTTAAACTTTAGACATAATTATGGATTTCAAACCCTTAATTCAGATCCCAAAATATATTTAATAAAATATGAAATCTGAATAAAGTAAAACGAACACAATAATGTGAAAAACAAGAAGAAACAAGATTAAAGAAAAAGAAAAACAACGTCAAAATTGTCAACACGACTAGTCTGAGTTTAACCATCCTGGTTTACAAGTATTCTAACCACTTCTTGTTTACAAGTACTCTAACCACTTCTAATTCAACCCTAGACAACACACTTAGACTATTTAACTCAACTAACTTAAACACCAAATGTTTTAATTCTCTTCAGAATTTATAACACAAATAGTGTTATCATCAAAGGCATAGATGATAACTCTCAAAGAGAGCATATAGAAAATACAAAGAAATTTAGTGATTTGCTAAGGTTTTTTTTTCTTAAAAGTAATATATCTTCAGACGATATATGAGCATATAGTAAATTTGAGGGAACGACGAAACTCGTCACGAACAACGATGGAATAGTGGTTCGACGACATAGCTCCTCTGATAACGACGTTTGAGAATGAAGAAGAACTTTCAAACCTTTCACACGAACCTACGAAACCAAATACCTCTAAATGAACATTCCATGTCATTTATTTTTGTTTAAAAAAAATACCAATTCGACCAATTACTTTTTGGTACGTGACAATGTCAAAAGATTGTCAAGAGGGTGTCAATATATCATTACCCTTTTCATAATTAGTAACTCATTGCCTTGGAATGAGTTTCTGTAATTCTTGGCGGGAGATGTTTCGAGGGATCTGGACAATAGAGGGTGTTTCTTCTTGATTATTAGTGTTGGCAACTTTGGCAAGTGTACCAAATCGTTTCAAGTAATAAAACCGGTAAGACCAGATATCGTTTCCCAAGAGACTCGTGTCACCAAACAATCGTATAATTTCGAACTAACGTAGACTAAAGAATGATTCCATAATTTGGGTTTTTATGCAATTAAAGTAAATATAAGACAAGAATGACAAAAGTGAACTTTGGTAACTCAAACACTTAGGAATGAAAAGATTAGAAATTATATGAAATGATATTGTTGGGGTATGATTTCACCTACTTCACTCTAATGTATGTAAAAATACACCTTCTTCATTAACTTGCTAATGTCAATCTTCTAACTTACTCAAACCCAATCCCTTGGTAGAGAGAGCCTAGACTTACTTCTTAAACTCCAATCCCTTGGAAAACCTAACAAGTTCATCCGCTTTAAGAATTGAGATCTAAGACAACCAAAGGTCCAAGTTCTATCCCTAGATACAATTTCCTTTGGGTAATTTGTTCTAGTTCTAGGTTTACACAATACTTCTCAATATCAAGTAAATCAATTATCATGCCATGGATAACCAATTCACAACAAGCATTAAGAGAAGGAACAAAATACTAGCAATCAATGAAAGAAGCATCAAATATATTCAAAACAATTGCAATTACATAAGAGTTTAGTGGCTACATCAATTTCCCAACAAGAATGAAACTAGCTCTCCATGAATGGAGAGCTTGAGCTTACAATAATGGTGGAAATGAAAGAAGGGAGAAGACCCAAGGATGAAGAAGGGATGTTCCCACAGCTCCTAGCTTGCCTCCAGGTGCTCCAGAAGAAAGGAATCGTGTTTGGGTGCCCAAAGATGTCGAGCCCCTTCTGTTTTGGGGTTAAATAACCCCAATCTGCCAAATCAGCAATGCTGAAATCATGGTCAAATATGCCATTATCAATTAGCAAGGATGGAAAGGGCATTATCTTTACAGGAAGGAAGTGCAAGATCAATAGTATGATCTTATAGTCTCTATATTATTTGGTGATGAAGAGTTGAGAAAGCACGTCAGAAACTTGCTTTGCTCTTGTGATCTAGATTTGAACTTTTAGTCTTTGGGAGATAATGACATATCTAAGGCTGACATTAAAGTTTGGAAACACTGAGAATACTACGCTTCCAGCATGAAGAGTAGTTATTATAATGCCTATGATTTCATGCTCGTAGTGTAGATAGTTGAAGTCTAAGAGTGAGACTTGAGCTGAGACTGGTAATCCCTTTCTTCTATGAAGTGAGATGACTAATCTGATAATTCCATAATGAAGATGAGTGCATCCTTCATTTTGTCAATGTCTAATCAAATCGTTAGGAATCTCTATATTAACATATTATTTTTCAATAGTGGTAGTTGAAGAACATTGGTCCATCCTTAAGGACTCAACATATTCTCTAACATGAAGCCTTCTGGTAGGGATGAGTTTAGTGATGGATCTGAGAACTGATCTTTGTCTTCTGAAGATTTTATAAGGACTTAAGAAGAGAGGACTTTGTGTTTATGAGATTTGTGCATCTTAGACATACATAATAGTATTCTATAAAGTTTTCTAGTTTTTAGGATAGTTTTTTAGATATTAAAGGGCAGATAGGGTAGAATTTAAAAGAACAAACTATGAAGTAGTTTGTGATTGGAAATCTTTATACTATCATCTTATTCCTCTCTTAAAAAATGGTTAGACTCTTATACTATTTTGAACAGAAGCTTCTTGTGGAAGATTAAGATAAACTCTTTTAAACAATAATGTTAATGAAAAATATTTGAAAAAGATATTTTTAGTTAAGATCGTTTAAACCAAATGATATTTAATTGTTTGTTTAATAAGTTAAAACAAGTGCCAATTAACTTTTCATGCAACCAACTTAGGTCCTGATATTCTAGGCTACGACATGTTTTATTAAGACACAAGCTACGGTACTTAGGGATGCCTTGTAGATTAAAAACAAGCAGAATAAAAAATTAATAAGAAAAAAAAAAGTAGATTCAAAATAAAAATTATTTGGTTCAAAAAAAAGGTAAAAATAATTTAGTAATATTTTATTTTATGCTCATAATATTATTTGATAGAAGAGAAATATAAAAAATATAGAATAAAACTTAACCTTTTAAATTATTTAAATTAAAAACAATTAAATATTATTTTATCATTTTTCTTAATTAATAGTCATGTTATTTATCATTTAATTTTTTTTTATCATTGATGATATTACAATCATTATGATGTAAAAGAAACCTGAAAAACAAAAACCAGAATTCTATCGATAATTTTAAAATAACACAATCGTATTTAAGTTGTCATATTTTCATTAAATATTTTTGTAAATAAAAAAATTAGGAGCAGGAAGAGGATTGAGAAGAATATGGGCTCTTGTTCTGCTCTGCCAGGATGAAGGCCCAACTTAGTCTGCAGTTCAGCCAGTGCTTCCTGTATCCCGATATTTTCTTCCTGCTTTCTCAAAATTTTTAAAGTTATTTTTTAAAATGTATTTTGTATAATCTAAAAATGAATAAATTATATAATTCCAATTTCAAAAATAAAATAAATATTTTAAATTATATAATCCAAAATATATTTCTGAATTTAAAAATAATTTAGATTTTATTAATTTTTAATTAAAAAAAATGATCATTTCATCATGTCAAGGAGGTACAGGAAAATAAAATATGAAGGTGCAGGAAGCAATGCCTTGCAGTTTTTATCACTATTCATCAAACTCTAACATAAATACTATTTTACATATGATTGTTAATTTTAACATATAATCTAAAGAAAGTCTGAAATCACCTATTACCTACACTGAAATATTTAAGAAACAAACAACCAAACAAAATATATATATATATATATATATCTATCTATATATATATATATATCTATATATATATATATATAGATATATATATATATATATATATATATATATATATATATATATATATATATATATATAAAAGTTAAGTTAGCAATCGATTTGTGATTATTTCTACTCAACCATCTTATTTATGAACAAATTAGTATAAGCGTGAGATATTAATGAGAACCCTGAAAGAGTATAATTAAGATTTGTGGCATTTTATACCAACTATCCTTAACACAAATGAAATGATGTTGTTTGATAATTGGAAATGAGGAAGAGAATCACAGGTCCACGTGGTGCAAAAGTGCACTAAAAGAAATTTAACATAAAGTGTATTTGATTAGTCTTTTCAACTAATTTATTTTATTTCTTTGGTTACAAATTGTTTAACTAAAATATGTAGTAAATAAACTTATTTTACTAAATTATACAAGTTTTTTCATATGCTATTAGAAATGAGTTTATAATAACTTGGATTTTGTTTTCAATCTCAATACTTTAAAAAAACCATCCATGCTTGCTACTCATTGAATACTACATTATTTATTTCGGTTACCATACTATTTTTTAAATAAATTTTTTTCTTTAAACAAGCCGTAAAAATAATTCAAAATTAAGTAAAAGCTAAGATTACTTGTAAATAAATTTATCTACAAATTAAGAAAAATGCATATAAAAATCGTGCAAAAATTTTGGACAGATAAATTTAACTTGAAATATATGATCATCCAAGTGAAATTGAATTTAGATTTATTAAATAAAACCTCATATTTAACTTTTTTTAGATAAAGCAATATAATAAAGATGGAGATATATTAAAAGTAATATGTATAAAAACGAAAAAAAAAATTGATACTTGAACAAAATAAAAAGATAATTAACTTATTAATATTTTGTTTATATATATATATATATATATATATATATATATAAATAAATTAATTGTAAGAACCTATAAAATTATAGGAGCACAATGTTTTAAAATAATAAAACATTATTATTTTAATGCTAAAATGTTTAAGTATAAATGGAAATCTAATAAAAGATATCATTATTTAAAAACACTTTATTTCTCTAAAATATATTTTTATAGAGTTCTCTCGCTTCTCTTTATGTCTTCTAATTCTATGGTCATTTGTTTGAAGATTAGATATTGTGGAGTGATCTTCTCAACGAACTATCATCTTTTATCCGATCAGATTCCTTAGTTGTGTAATTCGTCTTTTGCTTATTTTTCTTGTAGACAATACTTGTCTTGGCTTGCATATGAATCTTATTTGGTTGCATGTGAGGTTCTAAGCTTCTTTGTGAGTCTCTATCGATCAGTGATCATAATGATATGGTCTAGTAATGTTTGTGATGTTTCTATGTATAGATAGAGTATATTGTGAATTGGAGGTGTGTTTGTTATCTTAGAAGCTTTGGGGTTGTTTCGACAAAGTAAGGGAAACTAGTATTGATTTGCGTTATGTGAGTGTTATCAATTGGATGTTTTGCATTTTGTTGCTTTATTTCATATTGGGGATGAAATTTGGTTGTTTTTAATTAGTCTAATTTGGTGTATATTGCTAATTTGATTTGTATAATTTGGATTATTGTTTCATGCTTGAGTGTTTTGGTCAATTTTGTGTTGATTTAGGGAATTATAATTCGAGCAATTGAGCAAATTGGTATGAGCTCCAATGTCTAAAACTACTTTTGACCAAAATAAGAGGGAAGTATCAAACTCATCAATTGAACAGGTCTCATTTCTCCTAAATCATACAATTTCATCGGTTGAAACCTGATACAAAGTTTAGTAGTGATAGACTAGCCTTGAGCATCAACCTTGTTGTGTAGGTTTGGGAGCATTTTAGCTTCGGGCCGTTGAGTGCCAATTTGTCCATTAAGCCTCGTGTTTTGCGAATACATTGGTGTTGAGTGGCAGTAGGGCACTGATGAGCGTCATATTTGTACTGCAAGTCTGGAGCATTTTAGCTCTAGGATGTTGAGTGTTCAAAAGTTTTGTTAAACGTAACTTTTTGCGAGAAGAAAGATGTTGAGAGCCATTTTTTTTTCTAGAGGTTAGGCACTGAGTGCCAGATTGTATGTTTGCCATGTTTTCTTCTTTGGCTATTTGAGATAAATCTATAATGGACCTTGTGTATGTTTATGATTTTGATTGTTTTTAATTGAGGTGAAAATGTTTTTGTGAGCACGATGATGGTGTTTAAGGAATGTTCAAGAAATGCTTATAATGGACCTTGTGTATGTTATGATTTTGAGTATTTTCATAACACACATTGGAGACTTATAAATATGTATTCTACATGTGCAAGAAATGTTCTTATTTTCGTTCTACATTTAAGATTACTTGACATTTCTTCTTATTACATAATATTCTAAGCACTATAAAGTTATTCAATATCAAGAGGGGGTGAATTGGTATAATTTCTAATTAACAAATTTTAACAAGTTTTCTTGAACTACTTGACTAGAAGTTATAAGAAAACCAAATATAATCGAGATTTTCAATGATCATTATGGTTGTTGAGGAAGAATGTGCCCCCTAACTTTTTTATATATATAATTTGAAATATTTTTTTAATTTTAATATATTTTATATATTTGACACTTCCAAAAATTATTATAAATCTATACTAAAATTTTGGCATTCTTAAGATATTTGTTCAAATCCACCATTGATAAATAGAGAAAGAAATATTGCACAAGAGATTTTAAATGGTTATAAATTATCAATTTTTACACCTAATATCAATCAACTAAACCTAGGAGTGATTGTTTCCATTATAGTGAAATATTTATATTATAATACTACTGATAGCGTGGTTGACGTGACCAAATTAATATTACTAAACTATAGCAACTCAATATTTCTAAGTTAGTAGCAAATAATAATAATATGGGTAAGATAACCCAAAGTCGTCTCCCAATGAACATAAAATTGATTCTTAACAAATTATTTTTTATAAAAATTATACAAAAGAGTCAAACAAAATAAAAATAATACAAAAATAAAGATAAATAAAATATTAATAACAAAAATAAAGAGAATTTAAAAGATACAAAGAGACAAAAATAATAATAAAGAAAATATGTTGATTCCAATCTTTTTTCAAAATAGAATTCATTATTTGTTGTCTAAATATTATTCTTCAATTATTTCTTGTCTTAGATTTTCAAATTAATCAACGTAGTTTCTCAATTAATTTGTTGGCGTTCTAACTATTAATCAATGTACATTCTTAATTAAAAGCAAGAACATCTTAGATTAATCATACTAAATTTAACCAAAATACATTCTCAATTAAAAGTAAGAACATTTTAGATTAATAATAGTAAATTTAACCAAAGTACATTCTCAATTAAACATTACTATGCCTAATCAAAGTACATTCTCTTACCACTTTTATCAAGTAAAAAACTAATTAATCAAAGTACATTATTGATTAATTTTTGTTAAAGTTTTCACCTTTAATAAAAGTACATTCTCAATTATTGACAAAAACTCATTCAATCACATGAAAGTTTCTAAGTTTAATCAAAATACATTATTAATTAAAATTAAAAACCGTTGGACTCATTTGATTGACATGTTTTATAGATTTAACATTGTGCTAACCTGCTATAATGTAAAAATCATTATTTTTATAGTATAATCAATCCTAAAAGCTCAACACTCCATGAAATGTATAAACAATATAAAAATAGAAGAAGAGAGGGAAGAGAAGGTGAAAGTTAAGAGAGAGGACAAAATTAGGTCCCTAAAGGGTTCCTAAGCTCTTCTAATGTGTTTTCTTAACTCTAGTTATATAGAAATTAGACTGAGCTTTATTTTAGGTTTTCTTGTTGGTGTAATCTTATTTTTTATAATGTTATTTCCTCCAATTATCTTCTAAATAATAATCTAATATCTTCGAGATATATTACATTTGATTGTTGTGGAGATCTAAAAATATTTAAGAATACCTTGTCATATTCAAAAATATTTGACAAATAATATCGGTTGATAATTACTGATACAATTAAATAATATAATTTTTTGAAAATATCAAATAAAATAACTAAAAATACATATTTACCTATATTATTTTTTATCATAAATATTTTTGAATTATCAAAACCTTTTTTTGTGAAAAAATATACAGAAATTGCAAGGTCCAATTTTTGTTGTTTGTTCTCTCTTGCTAAATTTTTTCACTTTTCCATGCTTTTTTTGTTTTTTTTAACGCAATGCTTGGTTTAATCTTTTTTGTAGTTTTGATTATTTTCTATTTTTTATTTATATTTAAGGTATCATGATGTCTTAGTGAGTTTATTTTCACACTTTCATATAGTGAACTTAGTTGTTGTTGCACTAACACATCTCAAAATATCTAAAGAACCAACTAAAAAGTTGTTTATAACATATTTTTATATCTCATGTTTAACAAACCTAATTATAAAAAATCATAATTATTTGTGTCTCATGTTTTTTAAATAACTCTTAAGAAAAAATACCATAAAAAACACACGCACGCACGCACGCACGCACGCACGCACGCACGCACGCACGCACGCACGCCCGCCCGCCCGCCCGCCCGCACGCGCGCGCGCGCGCGCACGCACGCACACGGACACACGCACACACGGGCGCACACAGGCGCACACGGGCGCACACGCGCGCACACGGGCGCACTCGCGCGCACACGCGCGCACACGTCGCACACGGGCGCACACGCGCGCGCACGCGCACGCACGCGCACACGCGCACACGCGCGCAGACACACACGTAAGAAGATCAACAAACAACTTGAAATTGATCCTATAAAGTATCATTTCACAAAGTTTAAAAACATGTAAGTGATAATTTTTGAAAGTAATTCATGTATTTTAAGAGAAACCCACTAAACCTTTTACAAAAAGCATATTAGATATGACTCAATTAATTATACTAAGTAATAATTGATTGCTTTAATTTTTTTAAATACAATATAATTTTCACTTAATTTTATTATTTGCACAATGAGTGTTTAAACGTTTGAGAAGAATAATTAATTATTATAAATGATACTTCATTAATGCAAGTCATATAAGAGTCAATTTTAAAAAATTAAAGTCCTAATTAATTATTTATAATAACGAAAGAAATTATTGGATAAAAATAACCATCAACACATAATTAATTATGTGAAAAGATAATCAATTATCAATTAAAGTGATGTTTTAAAACGGTGGGAGGCGCAACAACGTTTGGAGCAGTGAACGGAGAAGGATTTTATAGTTTCATTCAAAAACCCCATATATACCCTATAGTATCCAAAACTTATTCGTAAACTACGAAACAATTCAATAATATAATATCAATAACAAAACCTATTTAATCCAAAAATCCCCGTTTCTATGAAATTGTATAATTATTGTTGATATCACTAGTAAAAAGTGTGGTTTCTAACGCACCATATACGCTTCGGTTATGCGAAAATCGAAGCGTACAACACTATATACCTCGGTTACAACTTAACTCGTGGAGGAATGTTGATATTGTCTCGGTTAATATAAGACCCGAGGCCTATACCTCTGCACAGAAGGCCTTATTACCTTGGGTTGACGACAACCGATGTCTAAACACATTTGCAAGTCAGGCTTTTTGCCTGAAAGTCCTCTGCAAGTCAGGCTTTTTGGCTGACAACTCGCCTATTGCCTCGGTCTGCTAGGCAACCGATGCCTAAACCTCTGCACCTGCTACGTTGCCTGGTACTTTGTCTGCTACGCCAGACCTAAGGCATTAGTTCAGTCGGGAACTGAGGTCGTTGGTCCCGCACCTCCTAACATTTAAGATTTCATACGTTTTGTCCAACACTTTATACTTCGTTTTTGCTTTTAACCGGTGCTATATGGCGCTATTACCTCGTGTTTTTGAGTAACCGAGGTAGTAGCTCCACTTCAGTTTTTTTAACCTACAGACCTTTCATTTGCGTCGCACAGCTTCTTCTTCCTCTACGTATACCTCTTCTTCCTTTGCGTAACTTCTTCTTCTGCGGGTTCGTCCACCACTGCCACCCGTGTGCTGCCAGTAGTCTCGTGCGTCCTACGAAAAAAAAAAAAAAATCAAAACATCTACTGTTTCGGTTAAGGATGAACCGAGGTGGTATCCTACCCTTTTATGCCTCGGTTCGCACCCGAGGCAAAAAGTAGTAGACTTTTTGTCTCGCCTGGATATGCCTCGGTTCGAGAACCGCTGCCTATGAGCAAAAATAACCGCTGTCGTTTTCCCTGACTGCACTAATGTATATATAATCATTTTGGTGTACAAAAGAATTCAAATTACCATATAAAATCAAAACAATATCATGTAAACAAGAAAAATTTATCCTAAAATTCAATTTTTCTCCATTTTTAAGAATTTCCATAAACCAAATTATCTACATAAAAGAATCTCACTTATTTTTAAGGAGAATAGCTCCCTTACTGAAATTTCCTTTCATCAAATCTAAGAAACTAGCATTTAGATGAGTTAAGTTAGAAAAATAATTAATTAATTTGAATAATTTAAAATTTTTTACACTGAAATAATTTGTTTGAATAAAATAATTAAAAAAGAATTAAAATTTAAGCCATCCTAAAAGGTATTTTAAATTATTGAAATAAAATAATTTCAAATACTCAAAAATATAAAAAATTTGAAATTTTATTTATTTTTATTTTTTTCATTCCATTTAAGTTGAATCAAATTAACATAAAGTAAAAACTTAATCAAGTCAATTTAAACCAAAGACTTAGTTGTACGTTATAAAATGTCATTTTTTCATTAATGTAATTTGAAACTGATAAAAAAACAAATTGATCAAACTAAATTGAAAGTTAAAATAGAAAAGTCCGAATCAATTGGGTGTATATATTTTATAAATTGTTATTAAAATTAATTATTATAGTAATTAATTATTTTTTCTTTAAAAATAGTTTTTATTTAATAATGTTTTTAGTGAAAGAAAATAAATGATTTTGTCTAAAAATGTTTTAATAATATTAGTGGAATACCTTCTGATATAATAGTAATAAAGAGCTTTTGGCAGATGAAGGAAAAGGAAGATCTTAATATAAGTCATGCACAAACCGACAATGCGCTACAATGAGCTTGTGTCCATATGTGCCATTCTCTTTCATCACAATATAATCTTAGGTGTCGGTTATAATAGTAAATAAGGGTGAGTCATTTTCACATATTTATATGATTCCTCCCACGAATAAGAGACACCCAATGCAGATAAAACTTCTGTAGCCATGTGCATGGAATCTCTACATAAATGTTAGAACTCATTATCTCTACTCAAAGTTCATTTTATGAGTTTGAATTTTAAAAATATAATTTAGTTATCTTAATATAATAGTTTTAATTATATTATTTTTACTTTTTAATTAGTTTGTTTTATTTTACCAAACATGCTATTACAAATATGTTTTTATTTTTGGTTTTATTTTATACTTGTTTAATTTTACTGTATGTATACAATTTAATATGTTAACATTTGAAAGTTTATAATGGTATCTAAGATCACTTTATCTAAGATCACTTTATTTAGAAGTAAAATATTTTGAATACATCATTTGAATTTTAAATTGTGAGTCTCTCTCTCTCTATATATATAAGAGGATTTTTATTTGTTTATATTTGTTTTTCAAATTTACTTTTTAAATAATATTTTTAATTAAAATAATTATTTTATCAATTTTATAATTTTCTTTAAATTTAATCGTTTTTTAATTTGACCTCTTTTTAAACTTAACACTTTTTTAATTATAAAACTACTTATAAAATAAATAAAAACTATTTACAAAAATATAAAAATTATATATATATTTAATTTCATAATCTATATTATTATATCTATATTATTATATAAAGATGATTCATCACTTTTTTTTTCAATTTTATTCTTTTAAGTCATTTTTTATTATTTAACTGTTTTTGTATTTAACTATTTTTTTAATTTAATCACTTTTTATAACTAAATAAATAAAAATTATATATAATTAAATTGTAAAAATAATTTATATTTATTTTATAACTATAGTTTCTTTTTTTACTATAAAATAAGTTAAATCACATGTGTGTATGTGTTTTCACTATTTTTTTTAAAATTCAAATAAGAATAAAAGGAGAAATATTGAAAGATATGTAGTTTATAAATCAAAATTTAAAGTTATAATAGAATTTTCTTTCAAATATTGAAAATTTCATTTAAAATTATTAGAAATTAATTTAGAAAGGTTATTTGAAAAGGATTGTGAGAGAGAAACATGACTACTTAGGAGAACAACATAATGTTTACAAGGTAGAAAGAGAAAATAAAATAAAAGTTATTAATATTTAATTAGATAATGAAACCTTCTCTCTTTATATTTTAATTTATAATATTTGAATTATTTTGATTATGATTATTAAATTTTTAAAAAAATATATTTAAAGAAAAGTCACCAAAAAACACAAAGTTTAAAAAATATACATAGACAAACTCTCCTCTACCCAGAATTTCACTAAAGATGAAATAATGATGCTATCTATTGTTCCATATAAATAAGGAGAATGTGAAAGATGAAAACTTAAAAAAATATTAGTAATTCCAATAATTTTTATAGAACTAATATGTTTATTTTCCCAAACTTCAATTGCTGTACTTAGTACAGGAAAAAAAATCTCAGCAAAAGGTTTTTATTTTATTTTTTAACATAGACATTAGTATTCCAATTTATAATTTATCCTAATTTATGTTTATAATTAGCATACGAGAAATTCACTTTTAATAATTTTAGTTCATTTATAACAAATGAATACATTGATAATTTTAAATTTGGGAAGAGTGGACATTTTTTCTTATTCAAAATGAAATTTTCTTCACTAGCGTTCAATGATTGATAAATAATTTTATCCTTAGATTTTCAGAATGACATAGTTTTAAACATTAAATTTGTTATTGAACTTATCAAATAATGATTGGTAAATTATTCAGTTAAACAATAGATTAATAGTTGACCTATATTAATTGGTTTATATTGAATATATAAAATCATATAAACTAAATTTGGCACATATTTATCAACCACATACATCGGTTTGGTTGTTAAATGACATGTTAATAGTACCTAAAACATCTTAATGTAAAATATTCACTTAAAATATAAAGTATAATTTTTTTATTGTTGGAAGATTTTTCCATTAAAGCAACACTACTGCATTAAAAGGATATAGCCTCGGTTATTTTGGGTTATAGACACCGGTTTGGTAACCGGTGCATATCCAGACGAGGTAAAAAGGTTACCTCTTTTTGCCTCGGTTGTGACCCGAATCAAAAAATGATAGAATTTTGCCTCGGTTTCTGCTGAACCGAGTTAATATCTTGGATTCTACTGCCTCGTTTGAGACCTGAACCGAGGTAGTATAGTGAGTATAGTGTTTTTCGATTTTCCAATGTTCCAGGCCTTCCATCACATTAACTTATTATCATTTTCTCTGTTGCATCTTTCAATCTCAAACACTGTAAAACCACAACCAGAAAAAGAAAGCAAAATCTCACAACCAAAGAGGAAAATATCCAGAGAGGCTAAAATCATATTCAGATTCTTTCATAAATATAACAGAATCATACAATATAAAAAAAACACAAAAAAGAAAACACAAAAATGGAGCCAACAACGGCGACTTTGTTGAGCAACGGCGGTCCGACGACTGGCCTTGGCTCCAACGTGAGGTTGCGAACGACACTTCCCCAGACGCGAATCCACGAAGAGGCATCAGATCTGTAGATCTGAGATTGGAACGAGAGTCGGTTGGGACGTTGGGGATCTCTGTTGCGGGTGAGCCGGGCCTTCAGATCTGTAGATCTGAGATTTTTCACCGCCAAAAGCCACCGCCAACAGCAACCGCTAACAGCCACCGCCAACAACAACCGCCAACAGCCACCGCCAACAGCCACCGCCAACAGCCACCGCCAACAGCCACCGCCAACAGCCACCGCCAACAGAGATGGGGCCGCTTGCACAGGCGAGGTGGTGGTGGCTCCTTGTAGCAGCGGGGCAGCGCCGGGGCAGCGCCGGGGCCGCTTGCTCTTCGCTCCAGAGACGCAATGGCAGGTGAGGTGGAAGCTGCACTCGAGCTGTCGCCCAGGACGAGGTGGTGGTGGCTCCCGGCAGTGGCGGGGCAGCAGCGGGGCAGCGACAGCGACACTTACAACAACAGAAGCAAGATTGGAAGAGAGAAAAGCGAGCTTGGAACAAGAGAAGCGAGATTGGAACGAGAGAGAAGCTTCTAGGGAACGAGAAAAATAAAAGGAAAGTGAGAGAGCTTCTAGGGAACGAGAGAGAAGCGAGAAAAATAAAAGGAAGAAGAGAGAGCTCCTAGGTTTTCTCGTGCTTCAGTCCAAGTCCAAGCCCATATGCCTCGGTCCATTTGGTAACCGAGGCAGTAACTTTTTCACCTGAGGTATATACCTCGGTTTATTCTGTCAACCGAGTCAATATATCTTTTAGACACTGGTTATTTAATAACCGAAGCATATAATGATTTGAAAATTACAACTCTGCCACCGCGTCTGATACGCTTCGGTTCCAAAAAAACCGAGGCATAATGTACGAGTTAAAAATGAAATTTTGTACTAGTGCAACATTCAAGATGTCTAGCAAAGAGGTATAAAAGACAAGGGTTAAATATGTTTTTAGTCCCTAAACTATAAAGCGAATTTGCTTTTAGTCCCTTTTTCAAAGTAAGGTACATTTTAGTCTTTCTATTTAAAACAAACGTTAATTTTTTATCCTCACGGGAGGATCAAAAATTAAAAATTAAGGTTTTTTTGAAGGAGGAGGACTAAAATGTACCTTACTTTGAAAGATGGACTAAAAGCAAATTCGCTTTGATAGTTTAGGGACTAAAAACATATTTAACCCAAAAAACAAAAGATGAATGTTTTTTTATATCTCATACTAACAAAATAAAATGTTGATAAAAAATAAAAAAAAATTAAAAAAAAATTATTATAAGTCTCACTATAACTATAAATAAAGTTAATTTAAATAACTTAAAATCTTTCAATTTAGTAAAGTTAGGTTGGAATTAAAGTTTAATTCTTAACCTATATGAAAACTATGAGTGAAAACATATTTCAACTAAATAATCTTTTATTTATATATATATATATATATATATATATATATATATATATATATAAATATATATATATATATATAAATATATATATATATATATATATATATATATAAATATATATATATATATATATATTTATATATATATATATATATATATTTATATATATATATATATATTTATATATATATATATATATATATATATATATATATATATATATATACACACGAAAGTCTCACATTAAATTAAAAATAAATTCATTTAAAAAACTTAAATTATGAGACCACAACAAATTTTCTTAAGATCTACTATTGTTAAAAAATTAGACAAAATCTTAATCTTATTAGACACAATTTAATCTATAAAAATACAATAACATTTTAAAATAAATTAAAAATACTCTTCAACTTACCAAATAAAGGAATGAATATCCCTCACAAAATTACTAGTAAATAAATAAATGAACAACAATCCATATTAATGACTAATGTTGCATATGTAACCTCTCAATTTCGAAAGCTTACAAATGATAAAATAAGATATTATAAAATTGATCAAACAAAACAAATTGTCTCAACACATAAATAAGTTAAACATTGATAAAATACAATCACTCATATAAACATTCATAAACAGTTGACACTAGACTCTATGATCCAGATACATACCTTTGACATTGGATTTCACCATAGGCATGCACTTGTAGTAGTGTTTATATTGTGCAGAGTTATAAACAAAGGTGTTGTCGCCCTACTACTCACAAAGTTAATCCCCTTTGCGCATAGAACCAAAATAGTCCAATGATTAGGACCTTCTCCCATTCTCTCCCCTACCATTCCTCTCTATATGAGTTGAATGATTGGTAATATATTATGATACTTACTTTATAAACCCCCATATATCAATGCATACGCTACACATCACCACCACACAAAATTTCTCCTTCAAATTCTCTCGACACAATACCACACATATCCACAAAGTATCCTCATCTCAATAAATCATCAAAATAGTCACAAGCATACATAAAGTCATTTTAAATCTATGTCAAACAAGACAAATAGATCCATACATACACACTCGCGCTCAAAGGTGACGTCCAACGCTATACTTTTCACAAAATGTGATGTCAGCGCTAGCTATGACGCTTAGCATAATTCCTTTCGCAAAAAGTTATACTTAACAACACTTTATGGTGCTTAGCACCCTAGAGTTAAAATGCATTAGACCTATAATACAATAATGACACTCAAGGACACCCTAACACCGCTCAACGCTAAACCATTCACAAAAATGAATGCTTAGTGAAACATTTCTTAACATTATACTGTTCACAATATATAGCGCTTGACGATTCAAAATTGGCGCTCAACAGCTCGGAGGTAAAATGCTCCCAAATATGCCAAATGAATGATAGTGGCATATTTCACCATGAATTCAGTATTGAATTAGAGAAAATATCAACTCTTTCTTAGCCTTTTGCCTTGTAAATCCTAGTTTTCTTTTAGTTTAATGAGTGGTTTCATCTTAAGCTTTAATTAGATAAATTAGATAAATTGATCACTAACACCTTCATTTACACAGTTAAATTAGGTGGAAGAAGTCTCTGCATCAAATGAAGGTGTTGGAACCAAGGAAAACAAGAAAAACAACAAAAATATGAAGAATCAGAATTTTGTTGAAGCTAGCTCGGGCGCCATTTTTCAATGGGCACTAGAGCGCCAATGCACCATGGCTGGACCGCGTTGGGATGCCCCCTACATATGGGCGTTGGGGCGCCATTTTGCTGACTGTTGCGCACTGGAGCGCGAACTTAAGTGCGAACTTAAGCGCGACTGCTGCTGATTTGGCAGATTGGGTTTATTTAACCCGAAAATGGAAGGGCTTTGACATCTTTTGACACCCAAACGCAATTTCTTTCATTAGGAGCTCTTGGAGGCGAGCTAGGAGCCGTGGGAACAGTCCATATTCTTCCTTGGGTCTTCTTCCTTGTTCTATTTCCACCATTGTTGTAAGCTCGAGCTCTCCATCCATGGAGAGCTAGTTTCATTGTTGTTGGGGATTGATGTAACCACTCAAATCTTATGTAAACTATTTTGTTTTGAATGAATATATGCATGTCTCATTGATTGTTAGTGTTTAATTCTTTCTCTTAATGCTTGTTGTGAAGTTGCTATTCATGGCACGATTTTAGAGTTGCTTGATATTGGGAAATGTTGGGTAAATCTGGAACTGGATTAAACTACTAAAGGAAATAGTATCTAGGGATAGAACTAGGACCTTTGGTTGTCTTAAATCTCAATTCTTAATGCGGAAATAATTGTTAGGTTTTTCAAGGGATTGAAGCCTAATAAGGAAGTCTAGGCTCTCTCTACCAAGGGATTGGGTTTGAGTAATTTAGTAGTTTGACATTGACATATTAATGAAGAGGAAGTGATTTTCTATACATAAGAGTGAAGTAGGTGAAGTCATACCCCCAACAATACCATTCTATATCATTTCTAATCTTTCCATTTCCAAGTGTTTGAGTATCTAAGATCACTTTTATCATTTATGTTTCATGTTTACTTTAATTGCACTAAAACCCAAATTATGGAATCATTCTTTAGTCTAAGTTAGTTCCAAATTATACGATTGTTTGGTGACACGAGTCTCTTGGAAAACGATATTTGGTCTTACCGGTTTATTACTTGATACGAATTGATACACTTGCCAAATTCTCAATAATGAACTAGCGCTCAACAATAATGTGCCATCACTCAATGCTACATCAGAACATATCAGATGAAAACTCAATGATTTGGGAAATTGAAACCTGCTTAAATGACCAAATTGGTATTCCTTTCTTAGTACTTTGGTCAAAAACAATTTTTAATATTAACGTACATACCAATTTGCTCAAATGATAAGATTTTAAGTTCCTTAATCAACATCAAATTAATCAAGACAAACAATATAATAAACACCCAACATAAACCAAATTTCATCAAATCAAGGCTAATAATATCACTTAATCTTGCAAAACGTACATTTCGATATATTTATAACTTAAAAACAAAGCAATTACCTTTCCTTACCTGAGAGAAAAACAAATTTGGTTTAAGAAACCTCAAAACTCTTCAAGCTCACAAGATGTACTATCTACATTTAAGAATAATACAAACACAATTAGGGCAAACCACTTAATAATGATTGAAAGTTGAAAATTTTTTAGTAAGTGAATAGTTTCAGTAGTTAAAAAAACTAATATAAATATAACTTTTGCATTCTATATTTTTTTTTGTCTTTTTATATAAAACTTGTTCTATAACTTTTTATATTTTCTTTAAAAAAGATATGCACAACTTCTTAAAATCACTAAGTAACTATCATCTGTTGTTACTTTACATATTTTATATATATATATATATATATATATATATATATATATATATATATATATATATATAAATGTAAAAAATATAGTAGTTATGCTGTATTGATCATTCAATTTGCTCTGACTTCCAATTTATTCTGAAGCTCAAATTTGTACCATAATATTGGTATTAAGTATTATTCATTTTAGTGTTTCGTATTCAACTTTATCTACAGAAAACATCTTAAAAGATTCATAAAATAATGTATTTAAATTATTTTTATCTTCCTCTCATAATATTAGACTCTTTAGAAGTACAGGATCATCATTAATTTTTTTTTTTAAAACCCCTTACTAATGATATGAATAGTCAATAGTCAAAACTTTAAAACGTGGTGGTAAATATAACAATACAATTTATTTTAAAAGATGAGTATTAATTTAATATTTGCAATTGATATCAGAATTTGACATTATAAAAGAAACAAATTAAAGTTCTTGACCGTGACAACTACCAATCAACATGATATAATTCTTGATATTACGGAAAAGAACAATTTGGTTATTGACTTTTTCGACTATCAATTAATTTAGTTCCCTAGATAATCAATTTGGTCTCTATCCAAACATTAGATATAATTCATCACTTTCATGCATAAAATATAATTTTGTCTTTATGAAAATATTAAATTAATATATCAAGGACCAAAGTAGTTACCAGTCATGTACTAAATGATTATAATCATCAGATTGAAGATCAAAATGTTTAACTATTTTTTTTAAATTACTATTTCTTATTTATTTTTGGTATTATTTACTCAAAATGGTGAATAAGGTAAAGAAAAAGTACATATGTTTACTCCAGAAGTTTTTCTCTAAAACTTGCATACTAAACGACGTTAATAGAAAAAGTGTGTTAATTATTAACAAATTGTTTTCATCATTGACTAAAGTACATAACATTTGAGATTGGTTTCTGAAATATCATGAATTAATCTAAGTAACAAATTTGGTGCGCAAAATTGATCTTAATTCGAGCAATGTTCCACAGGCGATGTGGGGCCTGGAGTCTTAAATGTCTAACGTTTAAGGAAGGATACTATTAAACCAGTTAGGAGACACGTATATTGTTCTTTGGTTTCTCTCCAATACAAAATTTAGTTTTTTCTCCGTGATCATCATTTTGTCATCAATTTCTCGGTAGAGGCAACTGACACAACATGGTTTCAGAGGTAATAATAATTCAGTGCCCTTTCGTTATTCCTCTGCACAACTTGCAACCATGACATCAAAATATGTCTTCTTTCTCCGTCTTCTTCAACCATTCACCATTTCTCTTACCACTCCCTTTCTTTTTTCAGTTGATTGTTTTTAAGCACTCCAAAAGAACAATACTTCTTTCTGGGTGTGTTACTGCTATTGATGAATACATGGTGATGTGTATGAACTTTCCAGTGTTTAAATTGTAATTGATTCTGGATCTCTCTGGGTTTTTTCTTTTTCTGTGTGAGGATGGTTCTGTTCTTAGTATGCAGTCTCTTGATTCGTTGAATTAGAGAGTAATCAGTTTGTAGGCCACGTATGTTCTATGTTCTGTTTCTGTTTTCTTATAATAGTTAATAATCTTGCAAGTTCATCATGATGGAACTGGAACTGAATTTCTGCTGTTTTGTGAACTTGGAGTTATATTCTAGAAATTATTAGGTGAAGGAATGTTGAGCATAAGATGGAGTGATACAATGAAAAGAAAACAATGTGTATGGACTATGATCAATGTGCGTACTGTAAAATTTGTACTTTCCAGATGGACTGACATGAAGAAATGACCCCATTAGTGTCTCAAGTTAGGACCGTATTGTAAGTAGTAGCTGTGAGAACAGTGAGCATACGAACTAACATTTCATTAAAACCCATCAATGTTTGTTGTCCGAACTTCGTTGTAAGAATGTGATTTTGATCTGAAAGATAGTCTTGGCTATGCCAACATGTCATTTACTAGAAGCAGAAAATGGGGTAACAAATGTTGATGGTCCTGTCCGGAAGATTACTATTTCATAATTTTGGCAAATTGAAGAGTTAAAGCCAGGGAAAAGGTAGGTCCAATTTTAAATTTTTAGCTTAAAATGATAAACTAGATGGTATAGGAACACAGTTTCTCTTAAATGAATGTCTTTCTCACTGGAACAATTATCAGTAAACATAACCATTCATGTATCATTTTGACCAACTATTCTTTTCATTTCATATAGTATGTAACAAGATAAGGAAATCTAGCAAAGGCACATGATGTGGGCCAAATCCCAAATCGAAAAGGAGCAAAATATTTTTTAAAAAAGGTTCGATAAGTGTGGCAACTAGATCTGGGAAATTTCTGGAGAAATGAGCCCATTCAATTCACACTGAATCCTGAGCATTGTTTTTAAAGCGCCAGTGAACACCAATTAAGTGCAAATTATTCAGACAATTTGATTTCTATCAGTTATATTTCCCCTTCATAATTCGGTTTATTTTGATTTTTTTTAATTGGCCACGCCTCTGTGGTAGAAGAAGAGTTTGTAATAGCACTTAGTTGCCCAAATAATTAGCTCTCTGTAATACAACTAGAAGATTCATAAATGGTCGGTGATAGAGTTTGCTGTCTGACATGAGACCAAAAGGTTGTCTGAACAAATTGTGTGGGTTTTAGAATCGAATGACACTATGTTTTACCAACCTCATCTATATGGATGATTCTTCTGACAGATTTGTAGGCCTTTTAGTCATTTGAAATTAGATTTTATGATCTTCTTTCCTACCGGATCTGTTGTTCAATTTACTTTCTTTCCTTACATCTTTGAAAGGGAAGAACAGCATTGTCATATAAACAAGATTGAAGGAGAATAGAATTAGTACATCCAGGAGGATAGTATAGAACAGTTATGCAATGTTCAGAATTTCTGAAAGATTTCCATAACGCTTACACTTGCTGAAAATGGTACCTTCAATATTACTCTATCTTTCTTTTGTTCTAGCATAATATTTGCCATACATATCTCAACCTCTCCAATTCAGTACCAGTGTTTGGGAACTCTTGTGACTGATCTGCTGATGTTACTTTTGCTATAACTGTACTCAATTTTTCATCAGGTCCTTGTTTTGAACTTGATTTGTATGTATTTCTTATTCTTGGCATCAATTCTCAGAACGATGAAATGCCTATTGGATGGCCATTTGGTCTGGGCTTTCTGAATACAAGACTTAGAGATGTAGAATCACTACCAGCTGCTCCAGTAGAGCCACACTCAATGCACATTCCGTCCACCAGTTTTTCCTCATTCTCATCCTCCAACCTTGATACTGAGGTAATTCGAATTCACTGATACTATTTTTCTTTCTTTCTCATTTCATTAACTGAAATTAACTAAGGAACAACAGAAGTTCACAGTTAAAGTTAAACTATCTAAGGGAACTGTACTTCTGATCAGAGTGTACACAAATGAACACATTAACCACTTATTTCAGAACAACAATTAATAGAATCTATGTTGTTATGGAAAAGAACTCTGTGTAAACCATGTGTGGCTGAAATTTCTTTCAATTCTTTACACTTCTAGAATTGAGTCAATGTAGACAATCAATGTGAGAACTACCAATTTCATAGAGTAATGGACTTCATCTAGAGGCACAGGAGGACCTACATACAGTTGAGGGTAGGCAAAAATATACCCTCTAATCTAGGGAAAACCATAAGAGAAATCATTTTTTACCTTTTGCAACCTCCTTTTATGATTTTGAACTCCTAAACCCATACTCAATTATGTGTTATTAGTTAATAAAGAAAAGGGTTGGTTAAAGAAAACTGAATTGAGCACTAGTAAGAGAAGATGTAAAAAATAAATGGTCGTTTTAACAATGTTGTTGTGTTGGAAAAAGCAGTCGACAGCATCTTTCTTTCAAGACAACAGTGTATCCCTGGGGCATCTGATTGGGCTGAGAGCAGGAGAAAAGGGACGGTTGTACTTTCCAAACTCAGTGAGAATAGAAGAAAGGGAGGAGAAAACATTAGCAAAGTGTTCCACTGCTGACGATGGCTCTAAAGTAAAAGAAGAAGAAATGTCTGGTGGCATTTGTATACCTATACTACTTGAGGCCCTATTCAAGATCAGCAAAAGTAAGAAAAGTTCAAGTAACTAGCCTTGTCTCTACTCAAAATTAACAACAATCATTTTTCTTTCGTTTCCCATTTAAACTTTCCAAAGTAGAATAGAAAAGGGAGTCTTGTGTATTTTGTTATTCTGTTCTTTAGCAGCATTCTGTCTCTTCTACCACATCTTTGCATACCCAATAAAATGTTTTCCAGTTCTTGTGATCTTCCAAACTTTAATTTTCAGTTAGTTGTAAAAGTTTGTGCTCCGTGTGCATAATTACATAGATGTTGATTAATCAGCGAGTGAAGCAAGTCATAAAAATATGATTCCATTAGAGATTCTCGTGAAGTCCCAATTTTTTCACACCCCTCTCACCATCCATCGAGACTCTCGTATAGTTGCAATCTTCGTCAAGAGGGAAATAATTGAAATCACTATGTTTTAACATTATGAATTACTTATATTTGTTATAATTATGATTCCTTATTTTAGATATTACTTATTCAACATATTCTATATCTTTTTTTCTCCCTGACGAACCATTATTATGTTTACTTAAATCTGTAATTTTTTTTTTGTCAAAGTGTGAAATATATATATATATATATATATATATATATATATATATATATATATATTAGGTCTGATTGGTTCTAATTAAAAATAAATAAAGATAAAATTAAACATTCAATATAAAAATTCTCATAAATACAGTTATATTTATATAATTTTTTTTAAAATAATCAAATTACTCTATATAGGTTATGTTTTTTTTATCTATATTGTACTAGTGAAGTCTAGTCCATGGCCTGGGTTGAATAGGCTAAATTTTGGAAGTTTCACTCTGCACTTCCGATCCCTTCATCCTACACTTTCAAATTTTTGTAAAATGTCTAACTTTAAAAAATTAATGGTCAAATATTCCTTTTTAGCTTGTCAGTGCGTACACAAATATTCTCTCTCTCGCATCTCATTATTAACTTCCCTCCGCACAACACACAACACACAACACTCTTTCTTCTCCATTCTCGCATAACACACAGCACACGAAACACACTCTTTCCTCTCCATTCTCGCGCAATACATAGCACACAAAACACACTCTTTCCTCTCCATTCTCGCACAATACACAACACACCCTCAAGGATCCGGTAATCGATTACACGAACCCTGTAATCGATTATCAGGGACCTGAGGGTCATTTGTATAGAAAGTTTAACGTGACTACCTAGGTGGAACAACAACACTCCCCATGATGGTTTTTGTTCTGTTTTTGTTGAATGTTTTCATTTTTTGAGATGAGTGAGTGAGTTTAATGCTATTGGGTGTGTTAACTGCACCAATGATGAGGTTAGGCCATTGATTTCTTCAAAAAAAATGTCCATTTAGGTGGTTTGCTCCAACTGAGGTGCATAATTATTGTTGTAACACCCTTCTCGGAGTGTCACATGAAAAATTTTCATTTTATTAATTAAGAAATATGTCATCTAATGTTGTTGCAATGCACAAATTTTAAAAGGCATTTTCAATAAATAATAGATCTCTGAACAAGAGGAAAAGATATACATATAAGATAACGTGCTGTCAACTTTGACCTTTGTTGACTATTTTAATCATAACTTTATACACACCTGTAAATTATGTGATTCTTTTTTTATTATAAAATAGACTCAAAAAGCTTTCCAATAACTACTAATTTGTTTGGACATCTGAGTAGGTACAGTTAATTCCTTAAGGTTAACGTTTTATATATTTTTGCCAACTTTAACCTTTGTTAGTTGTTTTGCTTTTAATTTTCTCCACCGAACTTCAAATAAGTTGATTCTTGTTTTGTTCGAATCTAGACTCAAAGAGTTTCAAGTGACTATTAGCTCATAATTTTTAGACCAATGAACTAGGTATAGTTAATTTCCTAAAAACAACGTTTTTCTAAGCTTTCTAAATGGTCATAGACTTCACCTACCTTGGTTCAAACACCTATAGGAGATTTTTCCTCCACAATTGAGTGTAGCAAACTGTGTTTTGATACACTTGACACCACCAATGAGGATCAACGTGAGTCATCCATGCAAAAAAATAGAAAAAATCATTCATAGGAACACAAAAAAGACCCTAAGGAGTCAAGTTCTCCGAACTAGGAAGTAACGTGTAATACAAACCAGTAATCAGACCCTAGTCAAGTTATCGTTTCTCTCTCCTTTCTAAAATATTTTTATTAAATCTAATAAATTCATAAATATTATTTTTTAACAATTAAAAATTTTGTAATTAAATTATAAATTCATACATAAATTTAAAAATAATTATAAACAAATAAAATAATTAAATAACTAATATAATTAAACTTTTATATAACAAAGTATATAAAGAATCGGATATGGACATTCGAAAATTAAGACTTCGGATATCCACATCCGATACAGGTATAATCGGATTTTCATATCTGATATGCACACATTTTAAGTTTTTCTTATTTTAAAATAGTTTTATTAATTTTAATAAATTCATACAAATTAATTTATAACAATTAAAAATTATATAATTACATTATAAACTCATATAAATTCATACATAAATTTCAAAATAATTATAAACTAATATAATAATAATTAAATAAGAAATATAATTTAAACATTTGAAAGAGATCAACCATGAATCAAATATCAAAATCTGAAAAGCATTACAGCAGATGTCCACAACCGACTCATCCTGCATCAGATCTTAATATTCGATGTTGAGATTTCATTTTCTTATTATCCTATTCATGTTTGTTTTGTGGTATGATTATATCTAATGCAAACATATTGCAAAAATAAAATCCTAACCTCCCACCAACAATGCACCAGCAATTTCCCACCAACGCAACAACCAAGAGCACCAAGAGGAAGCACCACCATAAAGCACCAACAGAAAGCACCCCCAAGCCTGATAGAAGCACCACTCCAAGCTATAGTGGAACGCTAACAACTCCTCTCACTCACAAGAACAACTGATATGAGTGGAAAGAAAAACCACTAGTACAAAACGCGAAAAAGAAGGCGGGTAATACGTCGCGGTTTTCAGAAAACCGAAGTATATGTAAAGGCGGTGGCATTTTTGCAATTTAAATGAACTTATAGGCCTCGGTTTCCCTTGAACCGAGTCATAAATGCCAAATTACCTCGGTTAATGATTAAAATGAGGGCATAATCCTTTTTCAAATTGACCTACAGCATCGGTTGAATTGGACAGAGACAATAAAATGAGTATAGACATCGGGTTTGATAAAGAACCGAGTCAGTATTATTTTTTTAGACATCGGGTTTGATAAAGAACCGAGTCAGTATTATTTTTTTATCTTCAACCATGAAGTGCAGTACCCTAATCTCTAGTTTGTCTTTCTCTGCTCCGCGTAGTTCTTCTTCCTCTGCTCCCCCTCAGTTCTTCTTCCGTCGCTCCATTATCGCAGAGCATCCAACCTGCTCCTGCGGAAGCCTATTCCTCCGTCTCTTCCCCCAAAGCCCATGGCCGCATCGTCGTTGTCCCACCCCAAAACCTGTCACGCCTCCCACCCCCGCAACCCTAACCCCACCACCAATCAGAACCGTCACCCGACGCGATCTCGCTCCGCCACGGGAAGCGATCTGGACGTGATCTTTCTCCGCCACCGGACGCGATCTCGCTTTGCCACCGAACGAGATCTGGACGCGATCTCGCAACGCCACCGGACGAGATATGGACGCGATCTCGCAACGCCACCAGACGAGATCTGGACACGATCTCGCAACGCCACCGGACGAGATCTGGATGCAATCTCGCAACGCCACCGGACGCAATCTGGACACGATCTGGCTCCGCCACCAGACGCGATCTCGCTCTACCACCGGACGCGATCTGGCTCCGCCACTGGACGCGATCTCTCTCCTCCACCGGACTCGATCTCGCTCTACCCCCTCGTCGAACTGGCACCGCTTCCTTGCTTTCGTCTCTCGCTATCATCAATCACGACAACAAGGACATGCCGTCTCCGCCCCCCAAGCTCGACAAGTTCGTTCCGCCGGACCTCTGGTCTGGGTTCGTGCCCCAGGAGGAGACCCACCTGGGCCGGGTTCGTTCTTTCTTTATCAATTGTTTTGGGGTTGATCGTTGTCGTTTTGTGGTTGTAGGCATCACCAACACCATTCAAAATATTGTTCAATTTTTTTTCAGAGTTTTGCTACTGGTCCATGGAGTGCGGTTGTCCAATTGGCTAATACAAGATGGCAGCCCATCACTATATGGAGTGGTTCATGAAAGGCTCCTTGCTATGTACATTTGTGATGGTCATGGAATTGAGGCAGAGAAACAGTTGAGGGAGATGAAGCTTGTGGGTAAGGAAGCTGATGGACATCTTTGTGACATTGTTCTTGCCATTTGTACTTCACAGAAATTGGGCAATGCCATTTCGTGATGAGTCGTGATAGTCTAGGAGGATATCTTTTGCATCTTGGTGATTTGTCTGATGTCTTGATTGAGAAGATTATCCTTGTTTCTTCTGTTTGAAGAGGTTGGCAACATTTGATATTATGATGATTATTGCACTACTCAGTGAAAACTGACAAATTTTAGATTACATTATATGTTATATTAATTTATTTAAGATCTAAAGTAGAGCACTGAAAGAAGGACTTTGTTTTATAGGTTGAATGTAAATAGCATTTTTTTTATTGAATTTCCCAAGATATTATCTCGATTCAAAAGAGAACCGAGGCAAAATCCTACTATTTTTGTTTCGGTCCACAACCGAGGCAAAAGGAGTAGACTTTTTACCTCGTTCGTATATGCTTCGGTTCCAGAACCGCTGCCTATAGACAAAAACAACCGATGTTGTATCTCTTTACTGCACTAGTGAACACTCAACCAAAATAAATCAAATGGAATGAAGAGAAAAAATATTAAGGAAGAGAAAAAATTATCATAGGTGTAATTCAAATGGAATGCAATGGAGTGTAGGGTTTCTTAATATATGAAGGAAATGGAGGTACAGGTGCATGTTTCAAGATAGAAGAAAAATGGGGTGCATTCAATGTTGGGCACAAAAATGGTCAACAAACATAAAATTATTAATTAGGGACATTTTAAAAAATATAAGGTGTAATTTGAAAAACTTAGAGTTGTAGGGTGAAAGACTCCTAAATATTTCAGACCTCAATTTTAGAAACCCAATAAAACTTTAAATGTGAGTTGTTTGGTTCTTCCCACTATAAACATCAATTTGCCATCTCTATAACCCTTGTAGTTTTCTATAGCCACCTCTAACCTTTATTAAACACCTAAGACTATTTTCTTTGTGTAAAGATATTATCAAAATGAGTACAATTTTTCTTAATAAAACGTTTTTCACATATGATTAAAATTGAGCGATTCGATTTTTTTTTAAATCTAATTATTTTACCAGCAATGTCCCACGATTATTATAAAAAGGGGAGACAAATTTAATGGATAAGATACAATTTATTTAATGTTACAGGGAATAGGATAGAAAAACTCATTCGTGTACTTTTATTCATTTAAATTTTAGTTAAAATTGATCTATATAATAGAAGTCCAATATAATTTATTCATTAATAATATGTTTATAGATGAAATTTATCCATAAAAAATAATATATTTCAAAAACAAACTATTATTATTTTATAAATATTTTTTAAATAATACATTACAAATTGGATGAGTAATTCATGTCGATGATTAACACCTATAGAATTGATGATGTTTAAGTTATTTTATAAGCAAAGAATAAAATATATTTAATAGAGCATTTGGGATGCACTTTACACGTTATGTACAAATATTGTTTACCTTGGTGATTGTACATAAAACATGTAGAAACTTCCAAAAATATCTTACACCTCAATTGACTATCGAAGCTTACCAATCTACCCATCAACATTATGTTTGATAATCCAAGTTCAAACACCATTCTTTAGTAAAAGATTGGATAATTTACGAAAAAAAATACACAAATACAACAACCTTGTTGACATAAAAATCCTTTAGTATGATGAAGGTAATAATGATTTTAGGGTCAAACTAACCGTGTTCTAACTAAAGATTAGTTAATTATGTTTTGGTTGAAATCAATGTAACAATGTTTCAATTGAGATTGAGTTGAAGATGCTTAAAGTCAAAATTATTAATGTTTTAGTTAAAAATGAGTTAAGAAAAAGTCCTATATACTTAAAGTTGAGTTGATGAAAATTAAAATCGACAAATTAATAGCTAAATATGATCCAACCTTAACTAATTATATCTTAACTACGATCAATTCAACAATCTATTCATTAATACTAAACCAAAAATATCTATTGAATGAGTTATGAACCATTTAACTAAAATTAAATTGATAATATTTTAATACAGTTTAACTCAATAGTTTATCTACCAACACTAATGATACCATAATTGAGATTGTACAAAAGATAGCTCAATAAAAAAAATTAATGACATTTCAAATATCATTGAGTTGACTATTTTCAAATTTTGAAAGATATTAAAAAAACACAATTGAATTAGTTTTGATTCATTAAATGCATAGGATCAATTAAATTTTTAAAAAGTAATAAATAAGTTATTAATAATTCATAAAAGTGAATGGTTGAATTTACTTGAATTTACTTGAATTTACTTCCATGATGTATAAATAGAATGGTTTGACACCATAATTATCTATAACTTTTTGTTAATCAAATTATCTTCCAATTTACTCTTTAAGTTCCGGCTACAAATAATAATTAAGTTGTTATTTACCAAATAATGATAAGCTGGTACAAATAAGGGAAAGGAGAGCAAGAAAGGAAGCTAAAATGTTTTAGATTAGATTAGACGCAAAAAACATAACATTTCTATGTTGTTAAATGGGAATGTATTGTTTTCATCATTCATCTTTAATTCATTAGCTACATTTTTTGTACATCTTAAATGCTTTATTCTTTAAATCCTATTCATTCCTTTGATGGTAAAATGTCTCATTTTAATTGAGGTAAATATTGTTTGTGTGGTTCGAAGAGGACGAAAAGCAATGTTCTTTATGTAAGAAAAATAAAAGTGTCTACAACACTTAACAATAGTTCATAAAAGAAAACAATAGTCCAATAAAAAAAACTTCAATTTCTTCTTAATTTTTAATTGTTATAATATTTTTTTTCAAAAATATAATAATTAATGTTTTTATTTTTTTTTACTGTAGACAAGTCAATTTATATATCCATTAACTGGTGCCGATAGAATCATACTGACTACTTTTTGACTTGCTAAGAAGTTTTAAGTCTTATGATATAAGAACCAATGAGCTAAAAAATATTCACATATTATTTTTAAAGGGAAACAACGTAGTGTTGCTTTAAAATTACCACAATTTTATGTATATTTTTTTTATAAACTAAAAGTATCTTTTGAGATAAAGATTTATAGTTAACACATCTAAACACTCTATACATAGAATTCTAATTTATGACAATTACTTAAGTCAAAATACTCTCATACTGATCTTTGTCCGACGTCTATATGTGTGACGTTAATGAGACGTCGGACCCTTTAGGTCAGACGTTTCTATAGACGTCGAACCTATATAGGTCCGACGTCTATATAGACGTTCGATCCATACAAGTTAGACGTCTCTGAGGTTGCTCCTGACTCATGGTGATTCGAGTTTACAACTTTATATTTTAGTTGAAGAGAATGTATTGTACATTTTTTTTATTGGATGGTTTTAAAAACGTAGTGGAGGGAATTGGAGGAGTACAAAACGCAAGAAATCGCCGCCGTAGAACGCCGCCTAAAGACACGAGAATAACTGCACCAAAATCCAACGAAAACGCATTTTAATCGGTTCAAATGAAAGATAATGCATCAAAGAGTGATGTAATCGGAGTAAAATTAATTTAAAACGGTGCAAAAGTGAGAAAATGAACCTGAAAAGCGTAACCCGTAGAGAGAAAACGCCATGAAATGAGTGCGCGTAACGGCTGTCTCGCGTTCACGGTGTTTTAATGCCAAAATTTAGACGTCGGTTCTCCCAATTAACATACGTCTAAAGTGCTTTAGAAGTCGGATTGGCGGGATCAGACGTCTAAATAAATAGAGTCAAAAAGTGACTTTTTAAATTTCTGGATTTAGGGTTTAGACGTCGGTCCCCCAATTAACAGATTTCTAAAGTGCTTCAGAAGTCGGTTCCCTCCATAACAGACGTCTAAATAGAATAAAAAATTATTATTTTTTAAACTTTTTCGTTTAGTTTTGGCGTCTATTCGGGGGAGCCGATGTATATGAATATTAAGACGTCGGGCCCTTCCATAACCGACGTCTAAATAGTTGTTTTATTTACGAAAAATGCTACCGGCATTTTTTACGTTGGATATTCGAGGGTCAGACATCTAAATGGTGACGTTAAAGGTCTCTTTTGCACTAGTATATGATAATTATTTAAAATGATTTTATTCCTTTTTCATGTATAATTAATATCCTTTTTATTATTTGAGAATACAAACTCTTTTTACTAATTTGAATATTACAGCCTCGATATTTTTTTTGAAAATAATTGAGAAAGTGTTTATATTTGGTATGTCACAAGTTGCTTACTATATATAAGTAATATATTTGAACTTGACACCATTTAATATATTAAAGATAAAAAAACAATCAAATAAAAGTAAAATGAAATGTTATGCAAATAAAGTAAATATAATCAAATCTACCACCAAACTAGGATACCTTTCAATGTAGATATTGATAAAGACCAACAAACAAACTGAGGATAATATTGCAATGTGTTTCATTATATTATATATCTGAAATAACATTTCACTCACTTTTGTTGTTGGTGTGTACTTAATTAAGATTAAATTAAAACATTGATTTTGAAACAATTAAAGTCATGATTAGAAAACTAAAATTTGTGTTAGAATTACATTAACAGAGTACTGAAATTTAATTAAATATTTTGAAATTAAGTGCAGAATTAAATTGAGAAAGACAGAGGGCAAAAATAGGGTAGAAAAAAGAAGGAAAGAAGAAAGAAAAATTGTGATAACCACATGAAAATAAGAAAGGAAAAAAAAATCAAAGGTGTGTATATCTTAAGATAAACTCTGACATCTCTGCTCCTTTGTTTAATCTCAAGTTTGATGCTAACCACAAAACAAAACGCGCCTTACTCCATTACAGTCGGCGATTCTGAAACTCTTGGAAAAAGTCAAATCATTTTCGGAGAACGATATTAAACTCTTATTTTTATTTTTATTTTTTTTCTCTACACTTAGGACCTGAGATCACGTTGCATCTCAAAATATTTTCATTCATTAGAGAGGGAAAAAAAGTGTTCGTTGAATCTGTTGAAGGTGGTGATTTGATTTGAATTTTTTACATAACCCATTTATCAATTCATCTCTTCGATCTTTCAATGGATTCTGACTTCTGGACCTCGCGTCTTGCCGCCGCTAAACGCCAATACACGCTTCAGCATCACCATCAGAATTCTCATTTAGGTTCGTGTTAATTGTGCTACGTGACAATTCCCTTTTTAGCTTTTCTGGAGAAGGTTTTCTGGGTTCAATCAAAATATATTTTTTTTAATTTTGAATATCTGGGGTGTGTCAGATCGGTTGGGAATCGATGATTTTGATGTGGAAGAAGAGGTGCGACCCGATTTCCCTTGCCCCTATTGCTATGAAGACTTTGACATCGCGTCTTTGTGTTCTCATCTTGAAGACGAACATTCTTGCGAAGCCAGAGTCACGGTACGAGGCTTTTTTTTTTTCTCAGATGTTCTTTTATGATGTTTGTTTCGTTAGAAAAAAATGGAACGCTGGATCTTTGTTTTTTTAGTCTTTGAGAAATCGGTATCCTTGATAGCAAAGTTGTCTAATATTTACTAGGAAGCATGCTAGTATATTTTGTGTAGAGGAAACCTGTAGAGATTTCAATTTCAGAAGAATTCTAAGACCATGTAAGGGCATATTTTGAAGTTATTGAGGTTCAGGATGTTGGAGAGCTAATCTACTGTAGGTCTTGACATGGTCTTACCTTTTGATTGACCTTAACATTAGTCATGATGACCAAAGTAGTTTGCTGTTATCCTTGTCGCCTTTTGTTCCTTGCCCTTTGTTGGTACACTTTGCAAGGTTTGTGATTTATTTATGAGAACATCTAGAAGTAATGAGGGAAATTTGCCCCAGAATGTATATAAATGATTAGTTTAACCGTTGTGGACGAGGAAATTTGCGTGTCAAGATGTGGTTTAGTTGTATAAGTTTGTCATCTATTATAAAGACCATCAGGAAATTGATATAAAGAATAGGGTTCAAGTATGAAATCAAGAGGGCTTAGCCCCAAGGAGAATTGTCTTTTTTAGTTGCACCTGTCTATTGTATGCCTGTGCTTAAGTCATAACTACAATACATCCAAGATCGTTCAAGAGGTATGTTCTAAGCAACCACTTTTTCAGATGGAAAATAGTTATATATCATATAATAAAAAAGTAACATGTCGATTGATGATCTCCTGAACCCCGAGTTGTGAATTTTACCAGTAATTAACAATCTGTTGATCACTGATATGGATAAGCTGCCTTAGTACGCACTATTAGAATTTAGTTCATTTGTTGTGTATGTCTACATCGCACACATGTGTGTGCTTGCATATATATATATATATATATATATGTGTGTGTGTGTGTGAGTGAGGGAGAGTATATTAAGAAGTGAATTTAAGCCTAATTCATCATTATAAAGCTAGCTTGATGAATTATAAAACTAGATTGTTAAGTGAGGTTTATAACCGTTTATATTGTTTATATTGTAAATTGGTCATATTTTTGCATTATATACATGTGTATGCTTGCATATATATGTGTGTGTGTGCTGAGTCTGAAGAATTGGTTTGAAAGAACTATATAAATGAAAAAAATCATTGAAGTTCGGGAGTACGTACTAATATACCATGTGCAGGAAAAACGAAAGGCTAAAATTCTGTGTTGTTGCTTTTTACCCCTGCCTCAATATTTGACTTAACTGTATCGGGTTATGGTAGCTCAGTCTTGGTTTTTCTGGGATGCAGATTTGTCCTGTATGCTCTGTTAAAGTTGCAAGGGACATGTTAAGTCACATAACGCTGCAACACGGGCACTTATTCAAGATATCCTTTGTACCGATGTTTTGTTTGAATACTGTAAACCTGAACAGATAATGGTTGTTTGTTGAGTGAAAATTGAAAAAATTTAGTGGATTCCCTTGACTAAGAATTACGTACAGAGAAGACGCAGGTTAAGAAGAGTTGCTATTCCAAACAGTCAGACACTGTCTCTCTTGGGTCGAGATCTTCGTGAGGCTCATCTACAGGTGCTTCTTGGTGGTGCTGGCGGAGGATACCGGTCAAACAGTGCAGCAGTGTCTAATGTTGCTACTGATCCCTTTCTATCCTCATTTATTTTGAATTTCCCAGCCTGTGAAGCAGAAGAGATTTCAAAATCTGTGGTGACAACTGCTGAGGATTCTTCTGCAAAAAATGTGACACCTGAACATATTTGGAAGTCAAGGTACTTTTTTATGAATTTTGGCTGCCTTGTCAGTATACAATAAAAAGATATTCTGATGTTTAATCCTTCAAGTCATCACGAAAGTCTAATTAACACATAATTATGTAATTCATAAAGAGTCATTGTCCTTTTTATGAACTCATTCCCATGCATTGTTTATTTTAACAAAAACCACAAGAATGTCTCAAATATTGACTCTGCTACTAAACAGTAGTCTCTTTTCTGTATTTTTTGTGTACTCATCTAGCTGGGTCAATTATTCAGGAATAGTATGCATGCTAAATGACTATTAGAGAATGACTTGTGAATCAGAACTTTGATCTGTGTCTTTGTGCAGTTTTGATCCCTCCTTGAGCAGCGAAGAGCGGGAGAAAAGGATGAGACAAGCTGCTGGGAGATCTGGTTTTGTGCAGGACTTGTTTCTTTCAACTTTGTTAGGCGACTAATGAAAGGTGTAAGATGGTTCGAGAAGAATAATGAACATGAGATCCATGGTTAAGTATCTTGAATGAAGGATACCTTTAGTGGGATCAGTGGTTGTTTGACAATCCATGTTAGCCTGATTGGTATATTATCTAAGTGGCACCTTTCACACAGTGCCGAATCTGATCATATTTTCCATTTTATCCCACCCTTGTAAGTTGTAAGCATCTTCACTGGAGATGTATTACTCTAAAAAATGTTTTATAGCTTATGGAAAGACTTATTTTGTTATATTGCTATTTATAATTAATTCACTTGACTCAGAACACAATTATCCTTATGCTCCCCTTTCAAGTGGAATATCTGAAAATTTCTCTTTAAGATAGACTGGAAAAAACAAGTCAAACTAAAGTCTTACAGTAACTATTTTGCTTTGCACCATAAATATTCTGTCTAAAGCCCTACAAAATTGGAAGCACAATGAAAACCATCGTCATATTCTGTCTAGCTCAACTTCAACCTTACCCTGCCAGAACATCTTATGTGAAAAATCTTGACTTGATAAGGGCCATTAGTTTTTGAATCATTAGGTAAGAAAAGAAAAAAGAAGCTTCAAAAGTTGTTTAGTAGTTATTATTATAATATCGATTTGTCTCCATCAACTAAACTAAAGAGGTCTTTAAAGGTTGATCAAAAGCCAAAATTGGCTTGGGTAAAAAGTTGAACGTGTTGTTGAATATTTATTTCGTTGACTTACTAGAAATTTATCCTTCATTGGAATACTCGCATGTCGGCATTAGTTAAAGTTGCAAATTAATATGTGATTCGCATTATTTTATTTTGACAAGAACTTCTAGATGATAACGAAGCTTATAATTGACTATGAACAACGGATAACCCAATAGACTATGATTGATCAGATGAATGAATTGTGAAGAACAATATTCCAAGTGGGAATTGACTTCTCGTTGATAAATGGCATGCTGGAATGTGAATTTGTCTTCTCTCTCCGAGAATTGTTCACTCTGAAAACAAGATTTTCTGAAGTCCTCGTATTTTTCAACTACTACGACAATTTGATATATTTTCAGCAAAGATTTAATAATGTCAACACATATTACACAAAGTTGAAATATATCTAGAAAAAAATCTCTGATTTCTAGCCACATTTTCAGTGTACTTGCGGTGGTCTTCAACAACTTGAAGTTCACACCAATTTTGAGTACATTATGTTTTTCTTAATGTATCTGTATGATTCATTTTCTCTAGTATGTGGCCAGATTCTCCGTTTTGATGAGCTTCTGTCAATAGGTAATGTTTTCTCTCTTTTTCTACAAGACTTCATCTTCCTATTTTTCCGATTCTCTTATTTATATGTTAATACATCTCAGAAATTTTCCTCTAATAATAATAAACATAAAAGTAACAAGAAATCAAGACTAAGTGTTGTAACAATCCATATTTATTAAATGTAATAATTCAAATTTCTTTTAATATATATTCATTAAGGACTAAATAATCATTAGGTCTTTGTGATAATAATAATTAGAGATGCATTGATTCATCTTATATTTTTTAAAGCTGGAAAATATTGCGTTTCAAAATACATCCAAAGTAAACTCATATCTACTTCAAAACATAAATTAAGAACTTAATACAACTTTTTTTTAAAAGGTTAAACGGATTTTATAAGACATTTTTATACTAATTCTTCAGTTTCCGGTCTTAATACTATTATCATCATCGATTTTTATTTCTGCTCCTGTATATATATTATACGACCACAAAAGAAAATTAAATAGATATACACAAAATGCAAGTGTATGTTAATACATACAAAGGTTGATGAGAAATAATATATCAAAAATAGTAACATATCAAACTATTACGAAAAATATCAAAGTTTATTTGATAAAAAAATAAGTTCTTGATCTCATCTTCTTTCTCCATATATTACTATATAAATACTCACTCAATAAACATTCTCTTTAAAAACCAATATACAAATTCACATAATATATTTAAAAGAACTTTAAAAACCAATATACAAATTCACATGATATATTTAAAAGAAGAAGCGTAATATGAAAACAATAATAATTTATAATAAAAATTATTAAAACAAATCTTTGTTAAAAATCTTCACCTATAAAATCAATTACACTTGATAATTAATTGATTATTAGAGAAGGTAACAAGTATGTTGCCCATTAATAATCAATTACGTATTACGTTTTTTCTATAATTGATTACCAGTGAAGATAACATGTTTATTATACACTAATAATCAATTATGCTTTCTCTTAATCAATTACCCAGATAGGTAATAATGTATCTACATTCCTAATTAACTTAACAATAAACAAAATGTCAAAATCATAAGTTCTGATTATGTAACCTAAATCAACACTATCATAATAAATTCATAAATTTTTTTAACAATAAATATCTCAATATACTTCATATTCCTTCCTAATCCAATTCCCCATATCTTCAGATTCAAATTTTCAAAAAATCAAAGTTTGTTCAAAACACATCATTAAAAAAAATCTAGATACTAGCCAAAGTTTTTGATTGTATGCTTTTACTCTTTTTAAGCCATACTCTTCAATTAATAATAAAGTCACAAGTATAATCATCTTACTTCATCAAAACCACTCAAACAATTAAATTCAAAGAAATTACTTAATTATGAAATCCAAAAAATCACATTCAATATATAAAATTTCTACTCATCTAACTCTTCTATAATTATTTTCATATTAATTTCATAATATAACAATATCAACTATTAATAATTTCATAACATAACAATATCAACCATTAATAATTTCATAGTACAAAACCAAAAATCTCTTTCTCTCACAAATTTTAAAATTTTTTAAATAAAAGAAAATATCACCATTATTATACATTAAATTTATACTTAAGAAATTCTTTTTTTCACGTGTGATAAATTATTTATCTATAAAATCAAATGTTGAATTAACTATCAAGACAAAGTTTTAAGATCATAAATAAAAAAAAAAGGTAATATACAACTTAATATAAGGAAAAACAGATTCCTCTTAGAAAATGATAGAATTGTTTAACTCACCTTAAAAGAAGGTGACTAAGGATTTTGATAGAGTTCTTAACATATATTACTCTAATAGTGTTGATTCTTCTAGAAGATTTAGAATTTTGGAAAAGAAAGGAAGTTGTTGGAGAGAGTTATGTTTATAAAGAAGAAAAGAGTGTTTTGAAGAAAAAAAAAGATTTTTTTTACAAATATAATTATTATGAATTGTTTGGTATACTTAGAAAACATAATTGACATTACTCTCTGTCCAATATCTTAATATAATAAGATAATAAATTAACGGATTTTTTTATATCTTTATATAATGTTTTTCAATGTAAAATTTATATCATATTTGAATTTCTAACAATAAATTATTAAATCAAATAAAATAAGATATAAACATAAATTTATATATACATAAAGTTTTTTAGAATAATATCAAAAACAAATTCAAGAAAGAAAAATAGTGATCATTTCCACGGTAAAGGAAGTAGAAATAGAAAACTATAATCCTAAAATATACATATAAGATATACATATAAGATACTCGTACTAGTAAGAGACTTTTTCAGAGACTTTCTCAAAGTCATACTCAAAGTAGTGAAAGTAGACTATCTTTATGAAGATTTATGTATGTGTTGAAGATTTATGTACGTGTTGAACTAACTTCCGTACCGTTGAATATGCACAGTATCACAATTTACTTTAAAATTTAAAACAAACAATTTCAGATTCTATTCTCAGTTTTCATTATCCATTTTTGAGTTAATCTTTGTGGTGAACCCTGTTACACATTCATATCAGGTAAATTACTTAATTAGCCACAGTGCTAGAGTTTAGCAGAAAATGTGATTCTAAACTTTTATAGCAAGGTCTTATTTCAAGATTGCTCTTTCAACACATTATTATTGGAACCTTGAAACTGCAAAGGTTTGTGCAGATACTGATAATAACGAAATTCTAAAAGCTATAGTTAAGAAAATGAGATTCTCAGCAATAGCTATCAATCGTGTAACAGAGCACAAATTACCCACAAATTGATTCACACAAGGTCCTAAACATAACAAAAAGACACGTGTTTCTACCGGAAAATATTTTGGTGGCTTAATCAGAGATTTCTGAATTTGGTGGAATCAGCCACACAAAAAATTCAGTTGCAAAGACAATGGCAAGAACAGCTAAATTCTTCTGCAATGAAGAAAAACTCATGGAAGTAGAAAGAAATATGGCTAAAAAATATGAGGCTTCTGAGTCTTCTTTCTCCCCTCCTCCTTTGATTCTGCAAACTCATCCCTCCAAAAGTTGATATTATCATCAGCGAATGCTATCCATTTTCAATTAAAAAAAACATAGGTAATTATAATACAACAAGTTAATTCAAGAGATATCTGTTACATTAACTTCTAACGCAAGTACATATATGAAGAAATTCTAAGACATTCTCAGGTGAAAGGTTCTTCAAATGATATTATATTTCTCAAGAACCATAACCATTGGTTACATTTTACTGTATTTTTATTGTGTCACTCACTCACAACATCCTCACCAAAACAAAAAGACCTTTTATTGTATCACTCACACACAAGTTCTTCAGCAGAACAAAAAAGACGCGATCATCAACAAAGTAACATTGCTTAACCAGAAATTTCAATAGACTTGACCTCAGGTTTCTTAATCTCTTCCTTAGGAACAGTGACAGTAAGAACCCCATCTTCCATTGAAGCCTTCACCTGATCAACTTTTGCATTCTCCGGCAATCTGAACCTCCTCAAGAACTTCCCACTGCTACGCTCCACACGATGCCACGTGTCGTTCTTATCTTCCTTCTCAACGTTCCTCTCTCCGCTTATCTGAAGAACCTTATCATCTTCCACCTCAACCTTCACTTCCTCCTTCTTCAGTCCCGGAATCTCAGCCTTGAACACGTGTGCCTCTGGCGTCTCCTTCCAATCCACACGGGTGCTCACAAATGCAGAATTTTGGCGAGAAAATTCGGGGAAGGAAGCAGAAAGAGAATTCTGGAAAGGGAAATCCTTGAAGGGATCCCACACGTCCATGGAAAAAGGATCAAAGACGTTGCTCCTTCGGCCAATGATACTTGGAATCAGAGACATCTTGAATTTCTATAACTAGACGAAATCCGAAAGCTGGAAAATTTAGTGAAATGGGAAACACGTAATTCTTTTCTTGTTCGATGATGTATAGAGGAACCGATGCGGTATTTATAGAAAGTGAAAGGATTATTTAGGATGTTCCAGAAAATTCTGTATTCCCTTTGGTTTCTTTTCGAAGCTTTCAGTTTCTTCCACAGACTTCTACTTTTACCCAGCATCATTGAGAAGGTTCAGTCTTTTATATACATCATTCTGTTTGTTTTTTAATGTTATTAGTGGAATTAAATTTAATATGTAAAAATAAATAATAATTTAAAAACAAAATATTAAATAATTATTTTAATTTAAGAAATAATAAATTTAAATTAATGGTTATTTAAAATATAAAAATATAATATAGATATTTTAATTTATTTTAAGATTAAAATATTGAAAAACAAGTATGTACCAAAATAAGAAGAATTCAGAATTTTGATCCAAGTAGTACAATACGTAGAACCGATAAAAGTCTAGGAAAACTTTTTTTTAACAATTCTTTTTAATAATTTTTTTATAATAGTCATTTGTGATTGATTCGTTTCAAATATACGGACCAATAAAATAGTGACACGTAATCTATTGTTAAAAAATTGTTAAAAAAAGTTGTTAACATATCATAGTCCAAAAGCCTAATATAGAATTCTATGTTATCCAAGAAACACGTATTGTCTTCTATTTAAGTTGGATAATGATACTTTTGACAATATTTTTTTGATAACATTTTAACATCAGTATCATTCTCTAATTGATCCAAAATTATTTCACAATCAATAATAATAATCCTAAACACCAACATAAACCAATTACAGAATGACACGTAAATGGTGTTAAAATATTGTTAAAATATCATTATCCATTTAAGTTTTAGTATATTTCATAACTTGTACTCTGTTGATATTGATCATGCCCCCAAATTATATTATTACAGAAAATTGTTACAATCACTTTTGTTTATTAGTTTCATAATTATTATTTTACATATGCTTAATTGCATAAATATATCACATTTTACGGTAATTTAATATATTGCAAAAGGATTTAAGTTTTTCTTGATATTATTGTACGTGCAAATTTATTTGTTCATGTGATTTGTTTTGAGTTGAAAGTCTTATGATATTATTATTTTATTATATTGTTTATATGATGAAAAGGATTAAGAGTGGTGGGAATAAAATATTTTAACTTTAAATATCTATTTTGCTGAAATAAAAAAAAAGTTAGTATTAGTTATTATCGATAAAAAGTTACCAAATATATGACCTATTCCAAGAGGTGAAGATAAAAAGTTTTAAATTGTATGCTTCTTATATTCTTTGGACTCAAAATTGCTCCTTAATCTGCAGGCAGTGTTATCACGATCACAGGGATGTCCAAAACTGTACATAGATGGCCCTTATGGTTGTGCTGCTCAAGACCATGTAAAGTATGACATTCTGGTACTAATTGGTCTTGGAATAGGAGCCACACCTTTCATTAGCATCCTGAAAGATGTAGTTATAGGTGTCCAGACAACAGAAATTGATCATGTAAGTTTTTTTATCTGTGTTTATTAATGTAAGCATTTTCTTACTGTGATGATAATCTCTTCACCAAAATTCAATTGCTCTGCTTCTGTTTCTTTGAACAAATGCACACTTGGGCATTTGAAATAGAGTGGTCTCAGAAATTGCAGCTTAACGAAGGGTCCATTAAAAGCATATCTTTATTGGGTCACTAGAGAGCCAAATTCTTTTGACTGGTTTAGAGATGTCATGAAGGAAATCTCAAATTCAAACAAAAAGCAGGTATGCCTAACTGCAATTTTGTTTTGGCCATGGCATTCACATTATGCTCACTGTAGAAACTATATCTTTGATGCAATTTAAGATCTTGGAGCATTTTCTTACCAATCTAGTTTTCTAATAACCTTGAAGTCCGTTGTGGAGATGCACAATTTCCTGACCAGTGTACATCCAGAAGGAGATATTCGTTCAGCTTTGCTAAGTGTCATTCAGGCCTTGCATCTTGCCAAGAATGGCACTGACATAGTTTCCAGGACTCCTGTAAGTGCACTTCTTCATAGCAATAAAATTTGAAGTGAATAGTAAAAAAAAGGGTGGAAATGGTAGTGGCAAAGGAAGTGATAGGAAACACAAGATATGATGGAATCATATATCTCCCTATTATTGATTCAGAAATGAGGGACAGTGAATGTGTGTACTGGACACCCATAAGTAATAAGAAACACAAGAAAATGATGGATGCTAAAGGCATCTTCTTCACTGCTGAAAGGATCAGCTACCTTGGTGACAAGACAAACCCAAAATGAAATCAGAATGCTATACTATTACCAAGGCCATGCACATTCCACAAAGAAGAACCAATACTGTTAAAAACATTTCACTGTCCATAAATAGCACCAGAGTAGTTTCTGACAGTATACTACAAACAAACTTAGACATCACAAACCTATCATGCAAAACAGAAATGCCACAGCCAAAATGTTTCAGTACTAGATTTTCTTATAAAACATCAAAGCCAACACTCCAATACTATTATGATACTAACAAATTTTCATGTCATACCTAAACTAGAATCACATTTATAAAAGCTAATTTCCATTACAAGAACAAGGAGAGCAAACCCCTGGCCTAAAACATCTATGTCCCTCCTGGTGAACACAAGGTACTTAGTTTTTGCTTTTATTTTTCCCAGCAAAAGGAGGATCTTAGGGGTGGAACCAACTCACTGATCATAACCTATTATATTATTTTATTTTATTTGGTTGGTGTTATCTAAAGTCAACCACCTAACCTGAACTTGAACGTCAATAAGTAAATGTTTTATTTAACTTCCCCTTTTCTTAGTGTCCTAAACTTTTGTCTTGCCTTTGATGGCAATGTTGCACCTTTTCAATGATCTAAAGTGAAAAAGTGTTGTGGGATATTTCCATGCGCTTTCACTGGTTGAAACTCCATTAGGTAGTCTGATGTTGGAGATCATATGCACCCCAAAGAAAAAAGGACAACCCCTCCTTGGAAAGATCATCATTTATCAAACCCCTTCATAGGAATTTACAAGAAAGAATCCTTTATAGTATCATTCATATGAAACAAAGCTTATGATATGAAGGAAAAAATGAATTATGAAGCAAGCCGAATTGCCCCATTGTACTCTGTTACCTTATGCTTATGATATGTCCTTTAGTTCTTTTTTTATTGTCAATACAATTATTCTTTTCCCCTCAATTATAAATCTTACATCCACATATTACTGTTCAGCAGCAATTGGTCGCCCATTACCATGCTGGAATTACTTTGAACAAAACTCATTCATGGAGGGAAATCAAAAACCCAACTACATTGCATACAAAACCGAGCAAGAGAGGAAATGAAAAACACCTTTTTGTGGTTCCTTCGGCCTTCGCAGCACTAAGTTCAATGTCTCAGCTTAAACCGCAACACAGCAGCCTCAATCGATGCCTCGTCAAAATCCAACTACGTCTTCCAAACGAACCAAAAATGGGGCAATGAAAATAAAAACAACACACATTAGGTTTCAATTTTAAAGATTTCTACCCATTACAGATTACCATAAACATGAACGAAAACAAGAATCACTTACCAGATTTAGGGCTCCAGAGAAGAATGATTTACAGCTGCTGAGAGGAGGGCTCCAGACGATCCAGAGGGGAGGTGACTGAAGGTTTGAGACGAAGCTTCGACACGAGAGCTGATTGAAGGTTGGACAGGAGAGCTGAATCAATGGTTGATGAAGGATTGATGAAGATGACTCCACAGAGAAGAGGGTTGGAGAGTAAGAGAGTTCGACAGAGAACAAAGTTCTAGAGTTCGAGAGAGAGAGACAGACTTAGGGTTCGAGAAAGGGAAAAACGCTTCTTCAGCCAGCATCCAATTAATCAGAAAAATATAATTTTAAAAAAAATAATTTCCCATATCCGTATATAATATCCGCAGTTAACAACTTCGTTTTAACTGCATACGGATACTACGGGTTATATACGGATATATCCTTCCAAAATTTTCCCGCCACCACGCGCAAATTTTATATACGGAATTTATATACGGAATCTTCCGTATATAAATATCCGTATATAATATCCGTATATAAAGCTTTTTCTGGTATCCGTATATAAATTCCGTACATAATGCCTCATTTATATACGGATGTAAATCCGTATATAATTTTCCGTATGTAATTTCATTATTTCTTGTAGTGATCTATTTTAGTGAAAAATTATTAAATAAACTTTTAACATTTTTCAATGTAAAACTGATATTTAGTTGTTATACATTTTTAAGAACTATGAAAAGGTGGAAGTAAAGAGAAAAGGTTAACATTTTTTTTCCACTGAGACTATACATTAATTTTGAAATGTTTTTGAAGTTTTTAACAATGGGTTCTTGATGAAATGGTAACGGAGTGGTTCTTGATTTCCTCCTTAGATGATATTGTTGTACTGCTACAATTTCAAAACCTTTTTTTTAACATATATGTCCAAACTTTCCTAGTTCAATTATTAATGAAAAATAAGAAATACATTATGTTCTCAAGTATATTAGATTAAATTCAGCCACAAACATCTAAATATACTACTCCTAATTTCTCTATTTTCTATTTTTAAAAACTTCCTTTAGTTTGTTTGCATTGAGACACTCTTTACACATAGATTTAGGGATGTAAACCGTGGGTAAGCCATCAACCATTTCTCGTTGGCTTAGTTGAAATAAATCTTTAAAATTCAGATACCCAAATAGTAAATATCGTAAATGCCACGATCATTATGTTTTGTTCTCTGTAAAACATTAATGTTTAACATTCATCATGACACAAAATGTCCTATTCTAAGACAGATGTGTTTGGATTATGAATCCTTTGTTTCGATCAAATATGTTGAGATAGTTATCCTACATCTTTGTAACAAACCCTTTATGTAAGTTGATTTAAATTGAGCAAGTTTATCTTCAGTTCTAGCACATACAACATCTCTTCAATCACAACTTTTCTTTAATTACCATCTTTAAGTTTATCCTTCTAAATCTCTTTGTTGTTAGGCTTCTATCATTAGAAAATTTAATCTATCCTTACACAATTTCATTTATTTTCAAAAATCATTCATTTCTCTTCTAATTATGAGTTGAACAACCTAAATCCAAGTATCAAATTTATCTTCTGATTGATTGTAATTTTTTTAGCCATCAACATCATCTGGTTGACATATCATCCTAGGTCGAATGAACTTTGTTTTTGGTTTGTTTTTCACTTCATCTCCTTTCTAACATTATTTTGGCAAAATGATGTCAAATCTTTTACAATTGTTGTATCTCATGTTTTTATCAAATTTTCATTTATTTTCTCCATAATGGTGCAAGACTTGTAATTCTTGTATTTGTTAGAAGCACTAAAATCTCCGCTTTGTTGTTTTTGTAATTTTTATGTTTTGGAAATTATTTTTGCTAACATTCTTGGACCTTTTTTTGTCTTTATACTGAAATTGTGTCCGTAGCAAATGGTCTACATTCATTATTCATGTGTTTCAAATGTGTTCATTATTCATGTGTTTCAAATGTGTTTCAATGAATGTTGTAGTTCTCAATCTCATAATCTCTAAATCATATGTTTCTTCAATGGCTACAACCACGTGGTCAAATTTTGGTGGCAACATTCTCAGAACACATTAGTTTAAAAAACTATTCCTACGTACCCACATAACATTTACATTCCTCCTACCCACATAACATTTACATGTTCATGCATTTTGTCAAAATAATATGCCACCATAATCTACCACACTTTATTCTCATGCATAGTCAACAATTCAAATTGTCTTTACAGGTCCTGTAACCTCACTTTCTTATTCTTATCACCGTTACCATAAGCCTTTATCAAAGTCTCGGCAATATAGATTCCTTTAATATTTTATTGAAATTTTTTAAACTTACACATTGATATATCAAGATTTTGTTGCAAATTGTGATTTCTTTTTCTTTTTATCAGAAGCCTTCTGCTACCCCTTCAACTACTGCCAATCATCAAACATATTGGCATCTAAACTACTGCCAATCATCAAACATATTGGCATAAAAAATTGGCAATATCCCCTTTATCATTCTTACAAACCAAAGTTATCAAAATGAAATTTTATTCCTCAGCAACCATTACTTGTATTTTACACCATCTCTCTGTAACATCAATCACACCCAAAATTCATACAAAACATGACACTCGATTTTGAAGGAAGTAATTAATTAAACTTAACCAGAAATTTCAATGGCCTTGACGTCAGACTTCTTAACATCTTCCTTCGGAACAGTGACAGTAAGAACACCATTCTCCATAGAAGCCTTCACTTCATCCATTTTTGCATTCTCAGGCAATCTGAACCTCCTCAAGAACTTCCCACTGCTACGCTCCACACGATGCCACGTATCGTTCTTATCTTCCTTCTCAACGTTTCTCTCACCGCTTATCTGAAGAACCTTATCATCTTCGATCTCAACCTTCACTTCCTCCTTCTTCAGTCCTGGAATCTCAGCCTTGAACACGTGTGCCTCTGGCGTCTCCTTCCAGTCCACACGTGTGCTCACAAATGCAGAATTTTCTCGACCAGATTCAGGGAAAGGAAAATCCTTGAAGGGATCCCACACATCCAGAGAGAATGGATCAAAGACGTTGCTCCTTTGTCCACCGAAAAAACTTGGAATTAGCGACATTCTTATGATTATAGTACTTGGCAGAGATTTAAATCTTTACACAGTCTGTAGCGTGATCGTACTCAGGTAACTCTCTTTCTGTTTGATGATGATGTCTGAGGAACTGATCCAATAATATTTATACGAAGTGAAAGAATAGTATGGGACGTTCCAGAATATTCTGTTCTCATTCCCTTCATTCTTTCCGGTTCGATATCACTCTAAAAACTTCTGGATTTCTTCCGCATTTCTAGAACATTCCTGTCTTTTTCATATTTTTGTGTTATTTTTATTTATATTACTTTTATCCACGCGTTACAATATATTATAACAAAAAAAAAAATATTTTGAGAATTTTACTGTAATAAATATTTCATATAAAAATTCTCTCCAAATTTTACTAAAATAAATATTTTGAGAAATTAAGAAAAAAAATTCACAACAGAATTTCATGAAAAAATTATATAGTAAATTTACTTAAGAAAATTGTATATTTTCACATATTGAGCTTATGAAACTTAATATATAGTTTTATGTAAAGTTGAAAATACAAAATTAAAGAGTAAATTTATCAGAAGGACTTGGTATGATATACCACAAATATAATACAATAGAAAATTTTAACATGACATAAATAATTTTATACGCAAATAATAAAATTCACATAAAAAAATATTTACATAAGTAATATTTGTTTTATTAATATTTTCAAATTAATGATATAGGTCTAAAATAAAGGAAAACATATAAATTTATATGTGATTTTATAAAAAGAAAATATACAAAGATATTTTCAGAGAGATAATTAAAAAATTCATACATTTTATGAAACTCTATAAATTTATTTTAGAGTTTAGGATTTAGGATTTATGGTTTATGTATAAAATATTACTTTATACTCTATAATGTAAAATTTATTTATGAGTTTGTTCAGATGGAATATTTAAGGGTATGTGAGATTTAATTGGTGAATATTGAAGTAACAAATTAAATGAGTTTGTTATTAAATATTTCATAATTAAGTTAATATTTTAAAAACATCCCAGAAAATCATATATAAAATATAAACAGGTAATTAATGGATCTAACTTAATAAACAGTAAAGTGCACTTGTCGCTAAAAATCTTTTTAACTTTTCTGTTTTGTTTTTATTGACGTAATGTTGAATTTAAATATAGTCATCTGAGCTTTAGGTTTTACGGTCAGCATAGCTTGAGTCGTCTAATGAGCATCATCGATCATACATTGATGGTTTCATCTTATGATCTTTCTCTTTTGGTATTTTTTATATTGACTTCTTTATTCATCTGGTCAACTTACATTTGATTTGTCTAATAAGTAACTTTATCTTACTGCCTTTGGTAAAACTCTTTGCTCTCCACATGTTGACTAGTATTGTATAATTCTCACTTTTTTTACAAATGTACTTTTGATAAAGTTTATTTTAACTATGAACACATATTAAATATATAATCATCAACTTTATGATTGACATATATCTTATATTATTTCATAGCAGCTAATCATTATATTTTGCAAAGTCTACAGAGTTTTTACTACTTGATTGCCATGTCTGACTCATGAATCTTGTAAGGTTGTGGTAATTTTTGTAGATTAGGTGTTATGGCAATTCAAGTTGAACATAATTAATGACACTCGTCTAGTTTCTAACTAATGCATTGCTCAGGATATTTTACATTTGTGTTCATTCTTAATCTTTATCTAAATATAGCTATTTTCTTTTTGGACTCTTTCATGTAAACATTTTCAGACCATTCTCATCAACTACATTGATCATATCCGAGCTCAGGATTTTGAAGTTGATTATTTAAATATTGGAGGAGGACTTGGGGATAGATTATTATCGTTCTGGTGTCATCCTTCCTTTAGCTAGAGATTGATCATTTTCTTTGTGTTTTTAATATATCCATATTTGTTGGAGTATGAAATATTAATATAAAGGACATTACAAGTGGAGTCTTTATTTTATTTTCTAAGTTTATTTTGTAAGATTGAATTTAGTAATAAGATATTATCATTTATACTAGGTTAAATATAGTTAAATTTATTGAGACTATTGTGTATTATCTTATTAAATTTTTGTTAAAATACCTTCAGTAGATAACGGCTCTACCAAAATGAAATAACAAGATTATTTTATTTGTTCCTTTTTTTTTCTATGCTTTAATATATAAATAACGGTTTTACTGAATAAAGATTAAGTTTAATATAGATAACGATTATTATAATAAAAGATCTTTAATATAAATATCTTAATTGCTTTTAAGTTTAATATAGTAAATAATATTTTTGTTTCTATAACAATCAAATAACATCTAACAATGAAATAACAACAACCAAAACAAAAGAAACTAATGAAAACAATAGAATTATTCTTTACTTCATTTTTTTTCTTATAATTTTATTTGAAAATGGCAATGTTGGATGGATCACACGGATATGTCCGTAGTTCTGCAAGGAAAAAACGTCGAAGTGAGGATTTTATCACGTTGATTCAAGTAGGCTTTGTTACTCGAATAAACGTGGAAAAGACTGATTAAAAGAATTTGAGAAGATTTAAAGGTAAATCTTTTTATTATTTATTTGAATAAATTTGAAGATAAGTGAAAGGAAATTTGAAAATAAAATTTATAAAAATTAATGTAGAATTTGATTGATGTGATAGATTAAAAAAATTTATTTTAATTGACTTTGTGAGCCAACTGATACAATTTTAATTATTTTTAATTCTAAATCTTAAGTAATGAGTCAGTGGTCTAATTTTGATATATGATGTTTAATTTTTTCATATAAGTAAAACTTAGATTTATCTTAAATTTTTAATAATTTTTTCTATGAGAAAGTTACTTCAACGTTGGTATACTTTCTCTCGAGGGAAAGTATTACGTAAAGGACCGCGATATTCCAACAACGCATATTTAACACTGTTTTGACAACGCCACGTGTCGTTGTTTGATTGGTTTGTTTTAAAAATAAATTTTTTTTAAAACCTACGAAACGGAAGTCCGTAACCCTTATTTTTACTGAAATTCCGAAAATAGCCCTTTCTCTGTTCCATTGGAAACGAAGGTGCGTTCTCTTGGAAGGTCGAAGGTCGCGTTTCGTGGCGCTTCACTTTGTTCTGTGTGCGTTCGTCTTCGAAGCTTCCATCTTCGCTGTCGTTGTCTCGCTCTCTCGCTCTATCATTTTTACTTTGTGTTAATCTCACTTATAATGACAAAAGTAGTGATTGAAAAATGAACGCATTATAATAAGAATTTGAAAAGTACGAGACCATTTTCAGTAAAATTAATGGTAATTAATGGGAAGGAGTTGATCAAATTCTGAGTGGGGAGATGGGTGTTGGTCATTGATGTAAACGCAAGAAGTGTGGAGTGACCCATGAGTAGGGGGACGAAGTACTGCAAGGGATGAGTCAGAGTGTTAAAAAAATGGTCTGGTAATCGTTTACAGAATCCTGGTAAACGATTACCCGAGAGAAAATTGGATTTTGTACATAAAGTCCAACACAGGTAGTCAGCCAGGTGAACAGGGGTCACCATTGGAAAAAAAGCTCAGTTTTAGGCAGTTCTGCACCTGTCTGAGGCTGGTCCAGGTGTTTCAGTGGTGGGAGAGGGTGGTTGGTGATGTGATGTGTGTCCAAGGAGTGTGGGGTGACCCCTCATCAGTTGGAGGAGCAACCTCTGCAAGGGATGAGTGAGGGTGTTGAAAAAAGGGTCTGGTAATCGTTTACAGCATCCCTGTAAACGATTACCCGAGACAAAAATGGATTTTGTACAGAAAGTCCAACACAGGTACTCAGTCAGGTGAACAGGGGTCACCATTGGAAAAAAAGGTGAGTTTTAGGCACTTCTGCACCTGTCTGAGGCTGGTCCAGGTGTTTCAGTGGTGGGAGAGGGTGGTTGGTGATGTGATGTGAGTCCAAGGACTGTGGGGTGACCCCTCATCAGTTGGAGGAGCAAGCTCTGCAAGGGATTTGTTGACCAAAAAACCATACAAGTGAATTTAAGGGTCATTACTGGTTGGGAGGTTATGTTTGATGACCCCAAGAAGTGGGGAAGAAGTCATTCTTACTGAGGGGACCAAGTTGGACAAGTGCAGAGCTAATCTGCAGAAAAAACATTGTCGTAATCGTTTACAGTGGCCTCGTAAACGATTACACGAGAGAAATCACTGTTTTGTACAGAAAGTTGAACTGAAGTAGTCAGTTGTAGTGTCCTGGGTGATCATTGGCAAAAACTGTTAATTTAAAGCACAAGTCCACTTGTATTTACTTGGTGTTGGTGTTTGACTGGTGGTAGAGGGTGGTAGGTGATGGGAGGTGACCCCAAGAAGTGGGAAAGAAGCCATTCTTACTGAAGGGACCAAGTTGGACAAGTGCAGACCCAATCTGCAGAAAAAACACTATGGTAATCGTTTACAGTATCTTTGTAATCGATTACAGTGTCAAAAAAGGTGTAAACTTGATTTCTAAGGCATAATTTGAAAGGTCTTTAAGTATAGATTCCAACAAAACAAGAATCAACTCATTTGGAGTTCGGTGGAGAAAGTTATGAGCAAAAGAACAAGCAAAGGTGAGAGTTGGCAAAAATATATGAAACGCTAACTTGAAAGAATAAACTGTACCAACTCAGATGTCCAAAAAATACAAATTAGTAGTCATTGGAAAGATTTTTGAGTCTAGTTTCTAATAAAAAAAGAATCACATCATTTGGAGGTCGGTGGGAAAAGTTATCAGTAAAATAGCCAGCAAAGGTCAAAGTTGACAGCATGTTATCTCACCCAAGTTGCTCATCTCATAGACATTGTTTTTTTCCTCCATCATGGGGTGCCAAAACATCACTTCCCACCACTGAAACACCAGGACCAGCCTAAGAAAAGTGCAAAAGTGCTTAAAACTCACCTTTTTGGCCTATGGTGACCCCAGTTCACCTGACTGAGTACCTGTATTGGACTTTCTGTACAAAATCCAGTTTTGTCTCGGGTAATCGTTTACAGTGTCCTTGTAATCGATTACAGTGTCAAAAAAGGTGTAAACTTGATTTCTAAGGCATAATTTGAAAGGTCTTTGAGTATAGATTACAACAAAACAAGAATCAACTCATTTGGAGTTCGGTGGAGAAAGTTATGAGCAAAAGAATAAGCAAAGGTCAGAGTTGGCAAAAATATATGAAACGCTAACTTGAAAGAATAAACTGTACCAACTCAGATGTCCAAAAAATACAAATTAGTAGTCATTGGAAAGATTTTTGAGTCTAGTTTCTTTTAAAAAAAGAATCACATCATTTGGAGGTCGGTGGGAAAAGTTATCAGTAAAATAGCCAGCAAAGGTCAAAGTTGACAGCATGTTATCTCACCCAAGTTGCTCATCTCATAGACATTGTTTTTTTCCTCCATCATGGGGTGCCAAAACATCACTTCCCACCACTGAAACACCAGGACCAGCATAAGAAAAGTGCAAAAGTGCTTAAAACTCACCTTTTTGGCCAATGGTGACCCCAATTCACGTGACTGAGTACCTGTGTTGGACTTTCTGTACAAAATCCAGTTTTGTCTCGGGTAATCGTTTACAGGGATGCTGTAAACGATTACCAGACCCTTTTTTCAACACCCTCACTCATCCCTTGCAGAGGTTGCTCCTCCAACTGATGAGGGGTCACCCCACATTCCTTGGACACACATCACATCACCAACCACCCTCTCCCACCACTGAAACACCTGGACCAGCCTCAGACAGGTGCATAACTGCCTAAAACTGAGCTTTTTTTCCAATGGTGACCCCTGTTCACCTGGCTGACTACCTGTGTTGGACTTTATGTACAAAATCCAATTTTCTCTCGGGTAATCGTTTACCAGATTCTGTAAACGATTACCAGACCATTTTTTCAACTCTCTGACTCATCCCTTGCACTACTTCGTCCCCCTACTCATCACGGGTCACTCCACACTTCTTGCGTTTACATCAATGACCAACACCCATCTCCCCACTCAGAATTTGATCAACTCCTTCCCATTAATTACCATTAATTTTACTGAAAATGGTCTCGTACTTTTCAAATTCTTATTATAATGTTGCGTTCATTTTTCAATCACTACTTTTGTCATTATAAATGAGATTAACACAAAGTAAAAATGATAGAGCGAGAGAGCGAGACAACGACAGCGAAGATGGAAGCTTCGAAGAACGACAGAGCGAGAGAGCGAGACACAATATGGAAGGGTTGAACGAACTTCTTTCCCACCCGAAACCGCCCAAACCCAATTCTTTAAATTTTAACGAGAGAGCGAGAGAGCGAGAGAGCGAGAGAGCGACAAGGGTTGAACGAACGTCTTTCCCACCCTAAACCGCGAAACCCAATTCTTCAAATTTTAACCTCGAAATCCCAAAATACCCCTCGCCCCGTAACCCTTTCTGTGTTTTATTTTCAATTTATTTGGCCAATCAAGAGCTGACACGTGACGTTGTTAAATCTGTGTCAAAATTTCGTTGTCCAAATAACATTTTCCTTACGTAAACGATGACCTTCCTATACCACTCTTATACTACAACAGGACACACTTGAAACCTTTGTCAAAAAACTTTAGAGTGATATCGAACCGGAAATAATATAAATAAAAATAACACAAAAATATGAAAAAGACAGGAATGTTCTAGAAATGCGGAAGAAATCCAGAAGTTTTTAGAGTGATATCGAACCGGAAAGAATGAAGGGAATGAGAACAGAATATTCTGGAACGTCCCATACTATTCTTTCACTTCGTATAAATATTATTGGATCAGTTCCTCAGACATCATCATCAAACAGAAAGAGAGTTACCTGAGTACGATCACGCTACAGACTGTGTAAAGATTTAAATCTCTGCCAAGTACTATAATCATAAGAATGTCGCTAATTCCAAGTTTTTTCGGTGGACAAAGGAGCAACGTCTTTGATCCATTCTCTCTGGATGTGTGGGATCCCTTCAAGGATTTTCCTTTCCCTGAATCTGGTCGAGAAAATTCTGCATTTGTGAGCACACGTGTGGACTGGAAGGAGACGCCAGAGGCACACGTGTTCAAGGCTGAGATTCCAGGACTGAAGAAGGAGGAAGTGAAGGTTGAGATCGAAGATGATAAGGTTCTTCAGATAAGCGGTGAGAGAAACGTTGAGAAGGAAGATAAGAACGATACGTGGCATCGTGTGGAGCGTAGCAGTGGGAAGTTCTTGAGGAGGTTCAGATTGCCTGAGAATGCAAAAATGGATGAAGTGAAGGCTTCTATGGAGAATGGTGTTCTTACTGTCACTGTTCCGAAGGAAGATGTTAAGAAGTCTGACGTCAAGGCCATTGAAATTTCTGGTTAAGTTTAATTAATTACTTCCTTCAAAATCGAGTGTCATGTTTTGTATGAATTTTGGGTGTGATTGATGTTACAGAAAGATGGTGTAAAATACAAGTAATGGTTGCTGAGGAATAAAATTTCATTTTGATAACTTTGGTTTGTAAGAATAATTTGGAATAACTTTTGAAATTGAAAGAAGCATAAACTTTCTTCGCATTGCGTTCCTCTTGCAGTTTACCCTTTTACTATATAATTGAGTTTTGTAAGTGTTTTTTATTTTAGCCAAAACAGGAACTATTGGTTCACATATCTATTTACAAAGATGGATATTTTTGTATTCTTTATACCTACCTTATATTCTGTATAAATTGGGTCTGTAAGATAAAAGTCTAAGACTAAAGAAGGTTTAAGACTAGAGAAGGTCCAAAATAGAATTTTAAAAAACATTTTATCTAGAAAGATTTTAGAATATGTATAAAATATTTGTGGATGCTTATCCATAAGAAGTATTTAGATAAGTTTAGAATTATAGAAATATTTTAGAAATTTTTAAAGAATGAATAATGATCTTTAGATTAATGTTGTGGTGGTAAGATCCTAACCATTGGTTAAGGAGATGTTACTAGTATAAATAGGGATCATTGGATCATTTGTAAGCAAGTCAATATCTACCATTTGTATGAACCAACATCTACTACAACTAAAGACAACTAACACTTTTTCCAACTATTACTTCTACATTCAACTATCTCTACATTTTCTCTATCTCATCAACTATTACTTTTACAACCTCAAAATACTAACAGTGGTACCAGAGCTACGTTCGGTCATCTACTGGGCATAGATGAAAATTTTCAACTATTGCAAACAAAACTATAACTTTATTCTATACCAATCAAACATCATCAACTCCGGTACCTATTTTCATAGGAGAAAATTATGATTTCTGGAGTGTTAAAATGAACATTCTTCCTTCCGTTCTCAAGATTTATGGGACATCATAGAAGAAGGATTCGCTATTCCAGAAGACACTTCCACTTTTATTGCAGCTCAAAAGAAAGAGTTGAAGGAAAATAAGCAGAAGGATTTAAGGGCTTTATTTGTTCTTTAACAAGCAGTTGATGACACAATTTTTCCAAGGATAATTGGTGCCACAAGTACAAAACAAGCTTGGAACACAATACAAGAGGAGTTTCAAGGAAGTGACGAGGTATGCAATGTTAAACTTCATTCTCTAAGATGAGAGTTTGAATTATTAAGAATGAAAGAATCTGGGACCATTAAGGACTACTATTCTAGAATAAAAGAAATAGTTAGTCAGAAGAGAGCCTATGGGAAAAATATTCTTGACAAAAAGATCGTTGACAAAATTTTAATTTTTATTCCCTAAAAATATGATGCAACCGCAACCGCGATTGAACAAACAAAAGATTTGACTACATTATTGGTAACACAACTAATGGGCTCTTTTGAAGCTTATGAACAAAGATTAAAAAGACATGAAGAAGACTCAGTTGAAAATGTCTTTCAATCAAAACTAAAATTACGGTCTCAGAATAAAGAATATGAAGAAAATAAATGTAGAGAAGAAATTTCTAGAAATAAAAAAAATCCTAGAAGCTTCTCTATGACTCGTCAAGGAAAATATCCTCATGTGGCATCTGTAAAAAGACAAGTCACTTGAAAAAAGATTGTTGGCATCATGAAAAACTTCAATGCAAGTATTGCAAGAAGTTTGGTCACATAGAGAAGTATTGTCGTAATAAAAATATACATCAAGCAAACTTTGCAGAAGAAGATAATCAGGAGAAACTCTTATTCTATGCCAATCAAGAATCTCCTGGTAGAGAAGGAAGTTGGTACTTGGATAGTAGATGTAACAATCACATGGCGAAAGATCAAAGCATCTTCAAAGACATTGATAAATCTGTCATTGTCAAAGTTCGACTAGGAAATGGCATCACAGTGGAGTCTTGAGGCAAAGGAACTGTCATGGTGAAGACAAAGAAAGGTACAAAATTCATCAAGGATGTTTTACTAGTTCCAAATCTTAAAGAGAATCTTTTAAGTATTGGCCAAATGATGGAGAATGGATATTCTCTTCATTTTGAGAAAGATACATGCAAAATTTATGATACTAAAATGATAAAAATTGGTCAAGTAAAAATGGAGAAGATAAATAGAAGTTTTCCTATAAGCTTCAAACCTGGAACTAATATTGCAATGAAGGTAGAAGTTGATGACTCATGGCTTTGGCATAGGAGATTGGGCCACTTCAACACACATGCCTTAAAGCTTTTATATCAGAAAAACATATGAGAGATCTTCCATGCTTGAAAGAGAATAATGAATCATGCGAAGGATGTCTCCTCGGAAAATAACATCGATTATCATTCTCAACAGACAAAGCATGGAGAGCAAAAGACTTATTAGAGTTGATTCATACCGATGTTTGCGGACTGATGAGAACACCTTCACATTATAACAACAGGTATTTCATCCTCTTCATTAATTACTTCTCTAGAATGACATGGGTCTATTTCTTAAAGGCAAAGTCAGAAGTTTTTGGAGTATTCAAGAAATTCAAGGCCCTTGTTGAGAAGCAAAGTGGAAAAAAAATAAAAGTACTTCGAAGTAAACATGGCAAGGAGTACACATCTGAGTTTGACAAATTATGTGAAGATAAAGGCATAGAGCAACAACTTACAGTTGGATATACTCCACAACAAAATGGCGTGTTAGAGAGAAAGAATCGCACAGTTATGGAGATGGCAAGATCAATGATGAAAGAGAAAAGTATGCCTAACACTTTTTGGGCTGAAGCAGTCTACACTATAGTTTACATTCTAAACAGATGTCCAACTAAGGCAGTCCAAGATAAGACTCCTATTGAGGCTTGGAGTGGAAGAAAGCCATCAGCTAAACACCTATGAGTATTTGGATCTATTTGCTACATGTCCCTGATCAAAAGAGGCACAAGCTTGAAGACAAGACTATATGAGAAATATTTTTGGGATATAGCACACAATCAAAAGGCTATCGAGTTTACAACCTACAAACAAAAAAGCTCATCATCAGTCGAGATGTTGAAGTTGATGAAAATGCTTCTTGGAATTGGGAAGAAGAAAAAGTTTTTAAAAGCAACATTATACTTCCAATGCAACAATCTCAAGAAGAAACTCAAAAAGAGGCAGAAAATTCAGGTACGCCTTCTCCACCTCCACAACAAGATTCTTCACCTGAATCTAGACCAAGAAGAGTAAGATCTTTGTTAGACATATATGAAACTTGCAATATGGCCATGATTGAGCCTAATTGTTATGAAGAAGCATCAAAGCAAGAAGTATGGGTCAAGGGAAGAAAAGATTAAAATGATTGAGAAAAATAACACTTGGGAACTTGTAAATTGCCCTCATGGAAAAGACATCATTGGAGTCAAATGGATATATAAAACAAAGCTCAATCCTAATGGAACTAGACAAAAGCATAAAGCAAGATTGGTTGCCAAAGGCTACTCACAGCAACCAGGAATAGACTACAATGAGACATTTGCTCCAGTTGCTCGCTTAGATACAATTAGAGTTTTAATAGCTCTTGCAACACAAAAAGGACAGAACATATATCAATTGGATGTCAATTCAGCCTTTCTAAATGGGATGCTTGAAGAAGAGATTTATGTTGAACAACCACAAGGCTTCATCAATGAAGGCAATGAAGGCAAAGTACTAAGACTTAAAAAAGCATTATATGGCCTGAAGCAAGCTCCTTGAGCATGGTATAGCAAGATTGATAAATACTTCATCGATCAAGGATTCAGGAGGAGCAAGAGTGAGCCAACACTATATATTAAGGCACAAGGTCAGTACCATCTCATTGTCTCTATATATGTCGATGATCTTATCTATACAGGAAACAATATAGAGATGATGAAAGAATTTAAAGAAGACATGATGAAGACATTTGAAATGACCAACCTTGGCTTGATGAACTATTTCCTCGGTATAGAGGTGAAATAAGAAAAGGAAGGTATATTTATCTCTCAAAAGAAATATATTGAAGCTCTATTAAAGAAGTTCAAGATGAATGGTTGTAAACCTTTCACTACTCCGCTGGTGGTAAACGAGAGGCTATAGAAAGATGATGGAGCACAAGAGGCAGATGGATCATGCTACAAAAGCTTAATTGGAAGTCTTCTCTATCTCACAGCCACACGACCAGACATTATGTATGCTACAAATCTTCTATCAAGATTCATGCAAAAGCCAGATCAAATTCATTATGGAGTAGGAAAAAGAATTTTAAGATATCTACAAGGCACAAAGGAGTTTAGTATATGGTACAAAACCATGACTAACTCAAGGATGATTGGCTACACAGAAAGTGATTGGACAGGATCAATGGACGACATGAAAAGTACGTCAGGATATGCTTTCTCATTAGGATAAGATATTTTATCTTGGGCTTCAAAGAAGCAAGCAACCGTGGCACAATCAATAGTAGAAGTAGAGTAGTTAGCAACTACTGAAACCACGAGTCAAGCAATATGGCTACGAAGAATACTTGAAGAAATGGGCGAATCACAAGATGGACTGACTATTATCTATTGCGACAACAAATCGGCAATAGCAATAGCAAAAAATTCAGTCCATCATCAAAGAACAAAACACATAGCCATTAAATATCACTTCATTCGAGATGAAGAGACAACTAAACAAATTTGACTCGAGTATTGCCCAACAAAAGACGAAATTGAAGATATCTTTACGAAGGCATTACCACGACCAAGATTTGAACTACTACTCACTATGCTGGGAGTTACCGAATTTGCATTAAGGAGGAGTGATAAAGTGTAATGCAAATTCTAGAAGAATGTAGAAGCTCCTAAGAAAAAAGAGTTAGAATGTAAAATGGGCCTGTAAGATAAAAGCCCAAGACTAAAGAAGGCCCAAGAATAGAGAAGGCCCAAAATAGAATTCTAGAAAAATCCTATCTAGAAGGATTCTAGAATGATGTATAAAATATCTATGGATGCTTATCCATAAGAAGTATCTAGATAAGTTTAGAATTATAGGAATGTTTTAGAAATTGCTAGAGAATGAATAATGACCCTTAGATTAATGTTGTGGTGGCAAGATCCTAACCATTGGTTAAGGAGATGCCACTAGTATAAATAGGGATGATTGGATCATTTGTAAGCAAGTCAGTATCTACCATTTGTATGAACCAACATCTACTACAACTAAAGACAACTACAACACTTCTTCCAACTACTACTTCTACATTCAACTATCTCTACATTTTCTCTATCCTATCAACTATTACTTTCACAACCTCAAAATACTAACAAGAACATTTGAGAAAAAATCCTATGAAATCAAGGGCTGATAAACGTGTAACTCAGAGGGAGTATTCTTCAAACTCTTTGGTGATAGAAGAAGGTAGAAGAAGCTTCAAGACTTGATTAAAAGTAATTATGACTGGTTTAGGAAGAATGATAAAGGGGATATTGCCAATTTTTTATGCCAATATGTTTGATGATTGGTAGTAGTTTAGATGTCAATATGTTTGATGATTGGCAATAGTTGAAGGGGTAGCAAGAAGGCTTCTGATAAAAAGAAAAAGAAATCACAATGTGCAACAAAATCTTGATATATCAATGTGTAAGTTTAAAAAATTTCAATAAAATATTAAAGGAAGCTATTGTCGAGACTTTGATAAAGACTTATGGTAACGGTGATAAGAATAAGAAAGTGAGGTTACAGGACCTGTAAAGACAATTTGAATTGTTGACTATGGATGAGAATAAAGTGTGGAAGATTATTGTGGCATATTATTTTGACAAAATGCATGAACATGTAAATGTTATGTGGGTATGGAGGAATGTAAATGTTATGTGGGTATGTAGGAATAGTTTTTCAGACTAATGTGTTTTGAGAATGTTGCCACCAAAATTTGACCACGTGGTTATAGCCATTGAAGAAACATATGATTTAGAGACTATGAGATTGAGAACTGCAACATTCATTGAAACACATTTGAAACACATGAATAATGAATAATGAACGTACACCATTTTCTACGGACACAATTTCAGTATAAAGACAAGAAAAGGTCCAATAATGTTAGGAAAAATAATTTCCAACATAAAGAATTACAAAAACAACAAAGCGGAGATTTTAGTGATTCTAACAAATACAAGAATTACAAGTCTTGCACTTATGGAGAAAAGGAATAAAAATTTGATAAAAACATGAGATACAACAATTGTAAAAGATTTGGCATCATTTTGCCAAAATAATGTTAGAAAGGAGATGAAGAGAAAAACAAACCAAAAAACAAAGTTCATTCGACCTAGGATGATATGTCAATCATATTCATAAGTTGTGATGTTGATGGCTAAAAAAATTACAATCAATCAGAGGATATATTTGATACTTGGATTTAGGTTGTTCAACTCATAATTAGAAGAAAGGAATGGTTTTTGAAAATAAATGAAATTGTGTAAGGATAGATTAAATTTTCTAATGATATAAGCCTAACAACAAAGAGATTTGGAAGGATAAACTTAAAGATGGTAATTAAAGAAAAGTTGTAATTGAAGAGATGTTGTATGTGCTAGAATTGAAGACAAACTTGCTCAATTTAAATCGAATGTTACATAAAGAGTTTGTTACAAAGATGTTTGATAACTATTTCAACATATTTGATCAAAACAAAGGACTCATAATCCAAACACATCTGTCTTAGAATAGGACATTTTGTGTCATGATGAATGTTATCAAACATTAATGTTTTACGGAGAACAAAACATAATGGTTATTGGTTGTGGCATTTACGATATTTACTATTTGGGTATCTGAATTTTAAAGATTTATTTCAACTAAGCCAATGAGAAATGGTTGATGGCTTACCCAAGGTTTACATCCCTAAAGCTATGTGTAAAGAGTGTCTCAATGCAAACAAGTTAAAGGAAGTTTTTAAAAATAGAAAATAAAAAAATTAGGAGTAGTATATTTAGATGTTTGTGGCTGAATTTAATCTAATATACCTGGGGATATCATGTATTTCTTATTTTTCATTAATAATTGAACTAGGAAAGTTTGGACATAAATGTTAAAAAAAAGGTTTTGAAATTGTAGCAGTACAACAATATCATCTAAGAAGGAAATCAAGAACCACTCCGTTACCATTTCATCAAGAACCCATATACTTCCTCCTTAAAAACTTCAAAAACATTTCAAAATTAATGTATAGTCTCAGTGGGAAAAAAATGTTAACTTTTTCTCTTTACTTCCACCTTTTCATAGTTCTTAAAAATGTATAACAACTAAATATCAATTTTACATTGAAAAATGTTAAAAGTTTATTTAATAATTTTTCACTAAAATAGATAATAACTAATACTAACTTTTTTTTTATTTCAGCAAAATAGATATTTAAAGTTAAAATATTTTATTCCCACCACTCTTAATCCTTTTCATCATATAAACAATATAATAAAATAATAATATCACAATACTTTCAACTCAAAACAAATCACATGAACAAATAAATTTACACGTACAATAATATCAAGAAAAACTTAAATCCTTTTGCAATATATATTAAATTACCGTAAAATGTGATATATTTATGCAATTAAGCATATGTAAAATAATAATTATGAAACTAATAAACAAAAGTCATTGTAACAATTTTCTGTAGTAATATAATTTGGGGGCATGATCAATATCAAGCGTACAAGTTATGAAATATACTAAAACTTAAATTAATAATGATATTTTAACATTATTTACGTGTCATTCTGTAATTAGTTCATGTTGGTGTTTATGATTATTATTATGAATTATGAAATAATTTTAGACCAATCACAGAATGACACTGATGTTAAAATGTTATAAAAAAAAATATTGTCAAAAATATTATTATCCAACTTAAATAGAAGATAATACATGTTTTTTAGATAACATATTTAAAAATAGACTACGTATTACTATTTTATTGATTCATATATTTGAAACGAATCAATGTAAGTAACTTATTATAAAAAGTTATTAAAAATAGTGATTAAAAAAGTTTTTCCCAAAGTTTATCGGTTATTCGTACTGTACTATTTTGATTGATGAAATTCTTCTTATTTTGGTAAATATTTCTTTCTCAATATTTTAATATTAAAATAAATTTAAAATATCTATATTATATTTTTATATTTTAAATAATCATTAATTTAAATTTAATTATTTCTTAAATTAAAATAATTATTTAATATTTTGTTTTTAAATTATTATTTATTTTTACATATTAAATTTAATTCCACTAATAACATTAAAAAACAAACAGAATGATGTATATAAAAGACTGAACCTTCTCAATGATGCTGGGTAAAAGTAGAAGTCTGTGGAAGAAACTGAAAGCTTCGAAAAGAAACCAAAGGGAATACAGAATTTTCTGGAACATCCTAAATAATCCTTTCACTTTCTATAAATACCGCATCGGTTCCTCTATACATCATCGAACAAGAAAAGAATTACGTGTTTCCCATTTCACTAAATTTTCCAGCTTTCGGATTTCGTCTAGTTATAGAAATTCAAGATGTCTCTGATTCCAAGTATCATTGGCCGAAGGAGCAACGTCTTTGATCCTTTTTCCATGGACGTGTGGGATCCCTTCAAGGATTTCCCTTTCCAGAATTCTCTTTCTGCTTCCTTCCCCGAATTTTCTCGCCAAAATTCTGCATTTGTGAGCACCCGTGTGGATTGGAAGGAGACGCCAGAGGCACACGTGTTCAAGGCTGAGATTCCGGGACTGAAGAAGGAGGAAGTGAAGGTTGAGGTGGAAGATGATAAGGTTCTTCAGATAAGCGGAGAGAGGAACGTTGAGAAGGAAGATAAGAACGACACGTGGCATCGTGTGGAGCGTAGCAGTGGGAAGTTCTTGAGGAGGTTCAGATTGCCGGAGAATGCAAAAGTTGATCAGGTGAAGGCTTCAATGGAAGATGGGGTTCTTACTGTCACTGTTCCTAAGGAAGAGATTAAGAAACCTGAGGTCAAGTCTATTGAAATTTCTGGTTAAGCAATGTTACTTTGTTGATGATCGCGTCTTTTTTGTTCTGCTGAAGAACTTGTGTGTGAGTGATACAATAAAAGGTCTTTTTGTTTTGGTGAGGATGTTGTGAGTGAGTGACACAATAAAAATACAGTAAAATGTAACCAATGGTTATGGTTCTTGAGAAATATAATATCATTTGAAGAACCTTTCACCTGAGAATGTCTTAGAATTTCTTCATATATGTACTTGCGTTAGAAGTTAATGTAACAGATATCTCTTGAATTAACTTGTTGTATTATAATTACCTATGTTTTTTTTAATTGAAAATGGATAGCATTCGCTGATGATAATATCAACTTTTGGAGGGATGAGTTTGCAGAATCAAAGGAGGAGGGGAGAAAGAAGACTCAGAAGCCTCATATTTTTTAGCCATATTTCTTTCTACTTCCATGAGTTTTTCTTCATTGCAGAAGAATTTAGCTGTTCTTGCCATTGTCTTTGCAACTGAATTTTTCGTGTGGCTGATTCCACCAAATTCAGAAATCTCTGATTAAGCCACCAAAATATTTTCCGGTAGAAACACGTGTCTTTTTGTTATGTTTAGGACCTTGTGTGAATCAATTTGTGGGTAATTTGTGCTCTGTTACACGATTGATAGCTATTGCTGAGAATCTCATTTTCTTAACTATAGCTTTTAGAATTTCGTTATTATCAGTATCTGCACAAACCTTTGCAGTTTCACGGTTCCAATAATAATGTGTTGAAAGAGCAATCTTAAAATAAGACCTTGCTAAAAGTTTAGAACCACATTTTCTACTAAACTCTAGAACGGTGGCTAATTAAGTAATTTATCTGATATGAATGTTTGGCTTGGTCACTCCTCCTTGTCCATCACTCCCTGTATTTTACCGTTCGATTTCATTTCTCTCCTACCTTTCTTTCCCTTCTTATATATTTTCCAAACCTTATTATTACAAAGCTCATTTTATTCTAGCCTTTGAACTCAATTTTTATTGTGAAACATATAATATCTGATCTTCTAACTCTTCTTAAAAACTTTTTTACTCAAAACAAAAAATAACTTCTAGATTACCAATATTTCTACCTATTTTGCGAAATTTAAACCTAATTCCTTATCTTCGAGGCAAGTAATTGTCTCAAAGACTTAAACCAATTCTAATGAAGGTATACAAGTCAAGTTATTCTTGAATTTGCATTCCTTTACTACTATAAAACATAGTACACTACCACAAAAACAAGAACAAGACAAAATTTTCTATAGAAAACAACTTTAGAACCCCAATTCTTTCTTACCCCAAACTTTCATAATTAAGAAAGGAAAATCATCTCTGGTAAAAGTCATAAGTTTGCATCCTCGTTATTTTTATCAAGACATTTTTTGTTCTCAAAACTTTCAGATAGATACACAATTTTACCATCTAGACTTGTAGGAAATGGTAGAATATACCATTTAGACTCAACTTTTCACAGGAAAGGCATGACAAACCCACAACTCCCAAGTCATTTTAAGAACGAGGTGTTCTGGTACCATTAATGTAACATCTCAAAAATATAGTCAAAACTATATAATTAAGATTCATCACACCATAATATTGTAGAACAGTTTCTAGAAATAAAGTTAACTTATCCACAATATAACTATAAATTTAAACATTACAAAAGTCTACCCTAATTGCAAAACTATATACATGACCGAACGGTCTATACATACTATATATATATATATATATATATATATATATATATATATATGACCGAATGATTATAGACTATACCACAGGTCCTCACATCTAGCGCTTCCTCCAACAAACACTCACCTCCCTCTGCTCACATCCACAAGGTGATTATCGCAAATACAGAGTACCAAACGGAAAACATGAACAAGATAGAAAAAAAAGGTAAGCAAGAGTTATTTAATTGATTACAGTTATTATGCAAGTTCAACAAATACATAATCATGTAACATTCAACACTTATAATCATGCAATGACCGAGCACTTGATTTGACCATCCGGATTGTATGAATTTGTAGCTTGGGCTGTTCGTGCATCCGAGGGTGTAGTAACTGAAAAACTATCAGCTGTCACCCGGGGTTAATCCGTTATAACTCACCTATGACCCTATAGGCTAGGACCTCCTACTATTCTCACGACATAACTTACCCATCTCTACTTAAGACTTGATAATCATTATAGAATGTCAAGATGAACGTCTTGGATTTCGTTGTCCATATTCATACTTTATCACCACCTTGATACCAAATCACTGAGACATTCCTCCTTGGAATTCTCTTTCACATCCATATTACAATTATCATACCATACGTTTCCTTTTTATACCATTATGATAATACATACATAAGCCATCAAAGCAATTGGATCAATTAATTAAAACAACACACTGAAATAACTATGCATATAGGCCAAACAGAAATCACCAACATAGTAGAATAAGAACGAACACCCTGTGAATGTTGGAGACCGAACGGTCAATAATAGATATCGATGAAGAGAAAATCGAGTGCTATTAATGACCGACAACTAGAGGATTCTAAGTACCACATCATGACCGAATACTACCAGTAGTCCAAATACTAAGTTTAGACCGAACGCTTAGATCGAACACCTATAACTTAGGCCGAACGCATTTAAGACCACACAATCCATTAAGACCGAGCACTAATACAAGTACAAGGTCGAGCACTAGTACAAGAACGAGCGTTACTAAGAGACCACACAATCCATTAAGATCGATCGCTAATAACAGACCACACAACCCATTAAGACCGATCGTTACTAAGAGACCACACAACCCACTAAGATCGATTGCTACTAAGAGACCAAACACCCACTAAGGCCTATCACTACTAAAAGATCCCACAACCCACTAAAACCGATTGCTATTAAGAGACCACACACCTCACTAAGAACGATCGTTATGACTAAAATAGAATACGAGTACAAGACTGGTCGGTCATTAACTCAAGCTCTACAAAAGTAGAACCCAGTTAAAACCGAACACAAGAAGAAAGTCGAACGATTAATGAATGAAACTTGGCGATCTGCATAATTCTGCAGAATAGCTACACAATTATGATCAACCACTATCTTCACCAAGTCCTACCACTTCCCAACTTCTAATCCTCCAAACATGATTCATATACCAAATTACACCTATCCAAGGATACCTCAACCTTTCTAACATCATCCTAAGAAATTCGTATCATATTCCAAATTATGCATAATCACCACTCAATGACCAAACATCCATTTTTCACTTTTGACACATTTTAGAGAGGCTTAATGGTTCTAACAGGTCTAAAGAAACTTGTCTAGACTTTCTCCACTGACCAAATTCTCTCCCTACCCCAAAGTCTCATTTTCACCTTTCCACTTCCTTAAAACCAGAACCAAACAGTGACAGAATACATCTTAAAAGACTTCCAACTAATTTACAGATTTCAGCAAGCATAAAATCAATGCAGAAAAATCAATCATGCAATTTCCCACACATGTAACCATCCAAACAACAATCTCATATATAAAAAATCATAATTAAATTAACTAGCTTTCCTTATTAATGGTTTTGTACTATGAAGTTATTAATGGTTGATATTGTTATGTTATGAAATTATTAATAGTTGATATTGTTATGTTATGAAATTGATTTGAAAATAATGATAGAAGAGTTAGATGAGTAAAATTTTTATTGATTGAATCTGATTTTTGGGATTTCATAATTAAGTAATTTCCTTGAATTTAATTGTTTGAGTGGTTTTGATGAAGTAAGATGATTATAAAGTAACTTTTGAGTTTCATAAATTTATGAATTTTTTAATTATCTTTCTGAAAATATCTTTGTATATTTTCTTTTTGTAAATTCATATATAAATTTATATGTTTTCCTTTATTTTAGTTGTATATCATTAATTTGAAAATATTAATAAAACAAATATTACTTATGTAAATATTTCTTTATGTGAATTTTATTATTTACGTATAAAGTTATTTATGTGATGTTAAAATTTCTATTGTATATTTGTGGTATCATACGAAGTCCTTCTAATAAATTTACTCTTTAATTTTGTATTTTCAACTTTACATAAAACTATATATTAAGTTTCATAAGCTCAATATGTGGAAATATACATTTTTCTTAAGAAAATTTATATATCATTTTTTCATGAAATTCTGTTGTGAATGTTATTTTTTCTTAAAAATTTCTCAAAATATTTATTTCAGTAAAATTTTCAGAGAATTTTTATATGAAATATTTATTCCAGTAAAATTCTCAAAATATTTTTTTGCTATAATACATTGTAATGGGTGGATAAAAATAATTAAATAAAAATTAACAGAATAAAATGAAAAGCACAGGAACTTTATAGAAATGCGGAATAAGTCTAGAAGTTTTTAGAATGATGTCGAACCGGAAAGAATGAAGGAAATGAGAACAGAATATTCTGGAACACTCTACATTATCCTTGCACTTCCTATAAATATCATTGCATCAGTTTCTCAGTCATCATCAAACACTAGAGTTAACTGAATACGGTCACGCTACAGCCTGTGGAAAGATTTAAATATCTGCCAAATATTATAATCATAAGAATGTCGCTAATCCCAAGTTTGTTCGGTGGACGAAGGAGCAACGTCTATGATCCATTCTCTCTGGATGTGTGGGATTCCTTCAAGGATTTTCCTTTCCCTGAATCTGGTCGAGAAAATTCTGCATTTGTGAGCACACGTGTGGACTGGAAGGAGACGCCAGAGGCACACGTGTTCAAGGCTGAGATTCCAGGACTGAAGAAGGAGGAAGTGAAGGTTGAGATCGAAGATGATAAGGTTCTTCAAATAAGCGGAGAGAGAAACGTTGAGAAGGAAAATAAGAACGACACGTGGCATCGCGTGGAGCGTAGCAGTGGGAAGTTCTTGAGGAGGTTCAGATTGCCTGAGAATGCAAAAATGGATGAAGTGAAGGCTTCTATGGAGAATGGTGTTCTTACTGTTACTGTTCCTAAGGAAGATGTTAAGAAGTCTGAAGTCAAGGCCATTCAAATTTCTGGTTAAGCTTAATTAGTTAATTCCTTCAAAATCAGTGTTATGTTTTGTATGGATTTTGGGTGTGATTGATGTTACAGAAAGATGGTGTAAAATACAAGTAATGGTTGCTGAGGAATAAAATTTCATTTTGATAACTTTGGTTTGTAAGAATATTTCTGATCAGGATCCGTAAAAAAAGTTGTAAAAAAAAGAAATTGTCAAAAAAAAAAGTTGTTAAAAAAAAAGTTGGTAAAAAAAATTTTCCTTTGTTAAAAAAATTTTTCCTTTTGAAATTGATGAAGTATACATTTCCTTCAGATTGCAGAGAATTCAGCTCCTATTGCATTTTACCCTTTTATTATAATTGAGTTTTTAATCTTACTATTTCCAGCAATCATATGTATGTTCATGTCTGAGTGTTTGACTCATTTTCCACTACTACGCCTATCAGCATCCATCAAATAGTTTTATAGCTTCTTGCCTGAACTAGACAAAAAATAAACTTTATTTATTTAATTGAAGAACCTCAATAAAAAAACTTTATTTGGTAACGGTTGTCTGGTCTTTTACTTAAAAGTCTCCTTGAATTATGAAAAAAAAAAATCTTAGAAGGCAATGACATAGTGATCGGTTTTCAATTTATTCAGTTAAACGTTCAATTAGGATAATAATTATCTTTTTTTATAATTTTAAGAAAATGGTATTTACACTTATTATAATTTTTAAATATATTTACTTTTTAAAACTATCATAAATAACACTCACCTTTCTTAAAGTTCTAAAATTACACTAATGAATTAGAATTGTTGGTATTATAAATCTACACCTAATGAAATAAGCTATCAAAATTTTCCTAATTACAAGTCATACATGGTGGTACAAATCTTTCTAACTTACATTTCTCTTCGAAAATCTTTGTATTGTTTATACATCTTTGATTATAATGTTGATATAAAAAGATTATTTGGAACAATTTGAGTGTAAAACGAGATGGTGTAATTGTTCTATATGACGAGATGTTATCATTATATGAACAAGTTGGAGTAAGAATATGATATAAAAAACTGATATTTTTTTTATAATTTTTTATATTTTTAATCAAATAGTTAATGATTATATGGAAAGATAAAAAAGCTGTGAATTAATTTACTTAATTATCTTTAATTTGATTATGTCTAATTCTGTTTAATTGTGATTTGTGTTATCTACAGAGTTAGTCGATGTGTTTTTGGTTTTTCATTGTAAAGTATTCTACTCAAGAGTTTTAACAAATTTTGTTAGGAAAATTCATTTATCTTAGTATGTTAAGTTCTCTCAGTATAATAAACCTTTAATTTTAAAAACAACAAAAGGATCACGAGATGAAATTGAAGTTCAATTGAGTTTGATTAAATTGACATAAAGGATTGAAGTTCAATTGAATCTAATTAAATAGTAATGTGATGTTAAGACAAAACGTCTAACAACCTTTATTTTGAAGTATAACAATAATATTTAATAAAATAGTATTATTAAAAAGAAATTATTTAAAATAACACACTAAATATAAACATCTTAAACTTATAATGTTACTCTAAAACAAAGTATATGTATAAAGCTAAAAACTAATAAATGTTTAACATATGCAAATAATACTTTCTTATTTGTGTTGTTTTTTCTTTATTTATAGAGATAAATTAGTTCAAAAGAACATTACTTTAAAAGAACATTAAAAAAGATAGGAAAATATTATAAAAACGTATTTTCAATATCTTTTGTTTATACGAGCAATACAATTACTTTTAGAAAAACATATCGTATCAAGAGGTTATACACCTATCTGAAGTTAAATTGAATTTTTGACACACTTTATCAATTTTCACTAAATCATTATTTAAGATTAAATTTTACACAAGAAAAAAAAACTAGATGTCCTAAATATTTTTTGTTTATCCTAAAATGTAAAAATAACATTGCTATTTTAACTTATCTTCGATAATCGATTAATATGTTAAATTGTCGAAAACTATTTATTCTCTATTTTAATAAATTATACCACTTATCTTATCGCAAACATGCCTTGTCTTTCAATTTAACAATTTTGTAAAATTTTCAAAATTCTTGAATATACAGTTCAATTCTCTTTTTAAAGTATTTAACAGGAAATATATATGTGACTTGTGAGATCACGTGATACGTTTTTAAATCTGATTGGTTTTCTTATTCAAATTTTGTTATTTTTAAACTTAATCATTCATTTGGAAGTTTGATTTTATGACATGATAAAGAAAATTGTACATATTACAGCTACATTCAAATTTTAAGGTTGGAGCAACGTGACCGTGACTTAAAACTAGATAATATTCCTTTTAAATTCAATAACATTAATACTATCAATCTAACTAAAAATGTAATTCAATATTCTAAAGCATTTTACAAGTAAGTATTTTGAAATTAAATATCATTTTATTAAAGTTCACATTAAAAAAAATTATGATCGAATTTGTGAATATATGAAATTAATTTGTTTAGTAGATAAATTTTATTTTAAGAAGAGATCTTGCCATGGTCCATATGTCTAATGAAGCAGATTCCCTTTACCAAAAGGTATGATCAAAACGAAATTTTATTTCTCAACAAGCATTAACAGCATCTTTATAGCATCAACAACACAACATTCTCATATTTCCAACAATGTAACAAAGTAAACTTAACCAGAAATTTCAATGGCCTTGACATCAGGCTTCTTAATCTCTTCTTTGGGAACAGTAACAGTGAGAACACCATTTTCCATTGAAGCCTTCACTTTATCCACTTTTGCATTCTCAGGCAATCTGAACCTCCTCATAAACTTTCCACTGCTACGCTCCACACGATGCCACGTGTCCTTCTTATCTTCCTTCTCAAAGTTCCTCTCTCCGCTTATCTGAAGAACCTTATCATCTTCTATCTCCACCTTCACTTCCTCCTTCTTCAGTCCCGGAATGTCAGCCTTGAACACGTGTGCCTCCGGAGTCTCTTTCCAATCCACACGAGTGCTCACAAATGCAGAATTTTCCCGACCAGATTCAGGGAAGGAAGAAGAAAGAGAATTGGGGAAAGGAAAATCCTTGAAGGGATCCCATACATCCAGAGAGAATGGATCGAAGACGTTGCTCCTTCGCCCACCGAACAAACTTGGAATCAGTGACATCTTCGGTTTCTATTACTTGCAGAAATTCGAAAGTTGGGAGATTTAGGGAAAGGGTAAGCAGATTATACTTTTGTGATTTGATGACAAGCGAAGGAATTGATGCAGTATTTATAGGAAGTAAAAAGATAATGTAGTATGTTCCAGAAAATTCTGGTTTCACTTTGGTATGGTTTTACCTCTTTCAGATTATTCCACAAACTTCTATATTTACCCAGCAATATTGAGAAGGTTCTGGTCTTTTGTTTCCATGTACTTATGGATATGAACTACTTAAGGCCCACAGTACAGAAAAACCAACAAAAGCCCAAGCCCAATATCAGAGTTATCTAATTCGGAAGATACAGGAGGAAAAGAACCTTCAAAAAACTGAAAAAAAAAAATAGAGGATGAAAAATCGAATAATTTCTGTCGTATTATTTAATTTATTACTTACCTCATTTTCAATGTTAAGAAACTCAAAAAAATGCAAACCTTTTTATTATTTTTTATATATATATATCTCATTGAAAACAAATATGAAGATTTCTTTGTCTATTTTTACTGCAACGGATATTACATATGAAGAGAAGAGAGTAGATATGATAAGAATTGTTGTTAAGTTATCAGTTGGAAATGGCGATGGGAGGATTGAGCTTTGGCAGAGTGATGGTGAGAACGCCGTTTTCCATGGAGGCCATCATACGATCGGGTTGGGTATGAGGAGGGATCGTGAAACAGTTTTTGAACTTCGAGATTCCGCGGTGGAGGCGGCGGCAGGAGTCGCTGTCTTCTTCTGTTTCCACCACCCTCTCTCCGCTCACCTGAAGCACTCTTCCGTTTTCTATCTCCACCTTCAATTCCTCCCTCCTCAGCCCCGGCACCTCGCCCTTCAGCACGTGCGCCTCCGCCGTCTCCTCCCACTTGAACTGCCCGCTCCGAAACGACCCGTGCCCGGAAAGGCCGGAGGTGGAAAGCGCCGTGAAAGGGGAGTCCTCGAAGGGGTTTGCTTTTGGAACCATCGACATATTCTTTATCACAAAGAGACAGAGAGAGAAAAAAAAGATTATTTGGTTTCAGAGTAGTTTTGCACTGTATTAAACCTTTTCCAAAGGTGACGAGAATTCTTCGCCAATCTTCACGGTGGAATTTTGCATGTGGACATCATTTTTTTTATAAATAATATAAAAGAGAAGACCTACACCATATAATATAAAGGTGATGAGAATTGTCGTGTATTTTATATACAAACCATTATATTAAAATTGAAATGAATTTTACATAGACAACACGATAATAACTAAAATTGTTACCATATATAAAGATACAACAAAAATTCTAAATCATAATGAATTATCTTCTTCTATTGATATAAGGATATATTCTAAAATTGTTGTTGAAAAATAATTTTAACCTTTTTTAAGTTAACCATATATTTCAATGCTTCTTAACCTCTTCGCTGGGAACATTGCTTATCAGTACTCATTCTCCACACAAGCATCTCATGCCATGTATCGTTCATCTTCTCAATCTTCCTCATGTTTTTCTTTAATAAACTTTGACATCTTTTAACATGTGTGATTTATACTATTAAATAAATATAAATATATTACTTATTCAAATTATCTTACATTTTCAATAAATACTTTTTAACCCGTTTTAAATGCACATATTGATATGTTTTCTTTAAAAATAATTAATTAATATTTTATTAAAAACTGAAAATAGTAACCGGTTTTTTATAAGCTTAATATGCACTTATTTTTTGTAAAGAAAGCCCTACAGAATTCTACAATGCTTAAGTTTAACTTCAGCTTTATGAATTCAACCAATTCAACTACCCCTGTTATTATTATCACTTTTGTTCCCTGTTGATATTCTTTCCCTTGTTCTTATTTTATATTTATGAAATTAGTTCCTGAAGCGTAATTTCTAAAATATATTCTATATCTACCTTCATTATGTCTTTCTTATGAAACTAATTTTAAATCCTCTATCTTCGTTATTCTTAAATCCTAAGTTGGCAATCCTACCTTCATTATTCCTTAGCCCCTTCACATCTATTTTCTCTCCTATTTTTTCTTTTGTAAAAAAAACAAATATAATTTCATCAAAAATTCATTCTCAGTCCAGTTTTGACAACAAAGGCCCTAACGATGTGGTGGCAGCAGGCTTTCAAAGACATTATTAGGATTAAAACAATCCAACATTAGGAAGAACATAACTAAATTAATATAGCGCTTTCAATACACAAAAAGAGGCCAGAAAAATGAGAAAAGAAAGGGTCCTTAAATCAGTGAGCATTGTGCAACTGAAGTAAATGACAATTTGAAAAATACAAAGAAAATACAAATATTTATCATCCTTTTGCAACATAAAAGTGTTGCCCTATTCTTTCCTATATAGTTAGGCCCGGGATAATGTTAATTTTAAAAATTACACTATTAAAGGCCATGGCGGGTATAGGAAACATTATTCCGTGTGTTTTCTTCTCTTTGGTTTTCCTTCATGAGAATTGTCTACGGACATAGAGGAAATGCCAGTGCTGTGACCATGTGAGGACTCAGACAAGTTGAATTTAGATTTAGACACGTGTCCTTTTTTCGAAATACTGGATGGCTCAGTAACTCCAGACAAGGAGCTTCTCTGTCTGCTACCTTTTGATGAAGCTGCACGTCCACCACTTTGCATAGGAAAGTACCGAGATGAAGTTGTCCCAGTGATTCCAGAAGAATTTCGATGTGCATGTCTTGCGTTGATTGAATTGAGGTTCTCAAGTTCTTTAGGATCAGGGTAATGGATGGTTGAAACTCGCATTGAAATCTTTGCTGCAGTAAAGCAAAAGAAATAACTTTTCTTAATGCTTGAATTCAAAGGCTACAAATTAGAAACCTATAAAAAATTAAAAGTGCTGTTAAACACTCGCAAGAACCAGATTCTAGCAAGACAAAGTGACAAGAAAAGTAGTCAAATACAGCAAGGGAAAATCCAATCCAAATATAAAAAGGGCGGGTGAAAGGGGAATGGGGAACAAAATCGGGAGTGAGATCCACGTGAATTCACAGTTTCTGAAAAACAAAGCTAATGAGAAAGCTGCTGGTCAAGTTCAAAATCTAAAGTAAATCATTTGGCACTGTACTTACAATATAACTTCCTGTTACATGAACATTGGACTTATATTCACATGCTTTTTTTAAGAAAAACATTAATTGAACAAACCAATCAAACCTCAGATTAGAGGTTTCATGGTTCACCAAATGGATAGAAACCAGACTTGAAACTCATGAAAATTACTAGCAAATGTTGAGATGGAGAAATGGGCTGGCTGGCCAGTTTGGCAAAAGTGATAAGGGTTGAATCTAGAAGTTTTTCAAAAGAAGGCTACTCAAAGCAGCTTGTAAAAAATAATGAGAATTTTCATGTTTTATTATTTTAGAAGGTTAAACAGACACACCGAAATTTTTTTAGAAGTAATTTTTAAAATAAAAAATGTGGAGCAAATGAACTCTTACTATCATAACTCATTAGATATAATGTTGCACCAAGTACATTCAACACCTTTGTAAAAGTTATTTACTCAAACAACACTTGATGCAAAACCAGACACTACTCTTCTTATGGCTTGAGATTTTACCTCAAATTATAGTAACTAACAATAAAGCTCTGTCGGAAAGCTGGGATACTTCTCAAATAATTCTTACATTGAAATGACCAAATAAAGTCCCATCTTACATGTTCTAATAACTTGAGAGTCTACCTCAAATAATAAATAACAAAAAAGCTCTTGCTCTCTGTGAGCTAGAATAATTCTCAAAATTATTGTTGATATCCTTCATATGACATTAAACAAGAAAAACAAAATATATGGATGCTTACCAATTGTTGGTTCTGTAGAGGAAACAAAAACTGTTTCATCTGGCTTCTGAGCAAAAAAGTTTACAAAATCATATACCTTACCTGCCAACATAATATGAAAATTAAGGCCCTTGCAGAAAGCAATCATATTCATTTCCCCACACACAAAAAAAAACACCATTTAGAGATCAATCATGCAAAACTTGAAGTTGAGAACACAGATGATTAATTTTATTTACCTGATGAACCCTCAAAGCTGGCTAGCTTACCACCATTGTTAAGTGTGAGAAACAATTTCTGTCCATTTATGTCAGATAAAAAATCCTGGACAAAAGCATCATACACACATCAAGCAAGACAAAAATGGCAATAATTAACACAACACCAAAAAAGGACTCTTCTTCCATCATCTAACTGCTAGATGGAAGGAAATACCACCAATACAAACACCAGTTCATTTGAATAAAATGCAACCTTAAAAATTTATAAAAATTGATTAGTCTCCTATAATAAAGTAAGGGGTAAACGTCAGCAAATGAATAGAGGTAATACACAGAAATGTATTTTTTCACACTCTTTAATGAGATCTAGCACAATAAAAATTAACATGAAACATGTACTGCAACTTTTAATCTCCAAACAGAATATAACACAATAAAAACTACGCTTAGTAGAGAGGCTTGATAAAAAAAGAAACCTAATTGTTTGGAAACAAAAGCCAATGAACTAATTTTTATTTTTAATTTTACTTGATACTACACTTGATCATTCACTTTTGTAATAACAATGATATCAATCCTTAAGGATTTTTCTTTTTCATTTAGTTGGCATCAACAGTTAAGATTCAGTTCAAAAAAAAAAACCAAAGGCATAAAGGACAAACTTACATTGGAAGAAGGCAGCTTAAGAAACAAAAGTTCAGTTGAGTCAGTCAAGTTAATGAGAGCTTCATTACTGTCTTCCACATATTCTGCAGAAGGCATGTAACCTTCTACGCCCTCCAAATCAGCCATTGACATTAGCAGAGCCTAAAATAAACCCCACCCATATTTAAAGGAAACACAGAAGAAAGGAAGATAGAAAATCAAACACCGAAAACAGTAAACAATTCTTCAGTTCAAATGCAGATAAAAATAGTCTGATGCAAAACTGCGTTGGATTATGAACACAAGTTGAGTCCATCAATGGTGAAAATTTGATTCTATTACTTCCCTAACACATCCACTCTAAAATGGTTAGCCCGGTCAATTCAGACCGTCCCGAAAACGATAAAGTGGAATGGCTAGTAGTCGGAAAATTTATCTACGGATTAAATAATTTATGCTATATACGCATAAATGCTCAAAAAATTTAAAAACTAAATTAATGACATAATAATTAACAGAAGATGGCCAAAAAAACACTGATCATGATTCATGACCATAAACAAAAATGCAGTGTGGTAGATGAGATGACAGAAGCTAAGATCCCAGTGCCCACGAAGGTTGCAATGGATGTGAAACTGCCAGAGAAAAGAAGGTATCCAGCGATGGATGGCCGGTGGGCGTACTTTAAAGTACAGAGAGGGTGGCGGTGCTTCAAAACAGAGATTGCTCAATGCTGGAAAACTGAATATAGTAGTAGAAGGGTGGCAAAAGAGAGTTTTTCGTCAAACCATTATACTGTTTTATTTGATATTAAAAGAAACACGGTAATCATTACTAGTAACACAAACCCACAATCTTATGATGTTCGTTTCACAAAAATTAACACCATGTTTATCAGCATTGCCTAGCATTCAAATATAGCTGTCAAGAGCAACTACACTTTCTCAATTGTCACCAGATCACACGATCGCGAATTCAGTGCTATATACTCACTCTCCAATTTAAACTGTTTGATAAATAACTGATTTTGAGAAATAAACGTTTTTATATCTCAAAAACTCGATCAGCTAAACAACCCATTATATCTCTAAACTAAGCTGAATCAAAGACACAACAACGTTCACAAGACAAAATAAATAAAACAAGCACTCTGAACCCTAGAGAGACAGCATCACTCAATGCAAAAACAATAAAATCCACATAAACACAGTTCAAATTGATTTAATTTTGCGAATCTGATGCAAAATTTTGTAATGAGTAACGTAGTATACGAATACTTGGAGAAGCGGATAGTTGTATTTAGTTTTCAACAACATTGTGTTAACAAATTAAACTCAATATGCAGCGGAAGGCAAAGGGAGAAAAACACGTTGCCTGGATGAAATATGAAGAATACAGAGTAGAGCGAGTTACCGGAACGGCGCAGTTGCAGGATTCGTCGTCAAACAAAGATGGATAAAGCACCAAACAATGAAAGAGGCTGCTTCAGCATATATTCACAAATTAAATAATTATTTTTAAGTTAATGAGATATACCTTTATTGTCGGATCAAGATTCAACATTTAAGTATTTTATTATATAATACAATTATTTTATTTTAATAAAAAATATTTTTATTAAAAAATAATAACAAAAACTATATGAAAAAATATATATTTATTTATATAAAATTATAAAGTTAATAATGATAAAATAAACTCATTAAAAAATATATTAATGCATTTATAACAAATTTTTGTATTTAAAGATATCAAACTTAGAAAATTATATTTTAAAAGTGATATTGGTTTAAAAATAATGAAAAACTCGATTATTATCATATTAAAAAAGTTTAATATAACTAGTTTTATTATAAAAGAGTTTCATTGTTTTAAAACATATCATCTTTTTAAAAAGTCACTTTTATAGATTTATTTTTTTAATGAGTTTTTTATCTATGCTCATGATTAAAAACCGAGACAATAGAATTGTTTTTTGTGACAATTTTTTCAATTTGGACTGATCAAATTCTTTGTTCGTTTAACTTGAGTGTGAATTCTTTTCTTTCGTATAACTTTCTTTTTTTAGTTGTCATTGAGCGGGGATATACTCGCTGAGCAAAGTCAAAGTAAAAGAACTATTGACTTAGTGGTATGAATATACTCACTAGTTGAAGCCAAAGTCATGAAGCTCATTAACTTGACAGTAGTTGCCCGAGACAAGTCTCGTTAGACGACTTTTGGGAGAATTTAAGTTTATGAATTCCATGATAATTTTGCTCGACAAGCTATTTAGTCATGGGGCGAGTAGGCCTTCAAGCACTACTCGTTGAGTGAGTAGATGTTCTCACTGAGCAAAGTTAATCAAGTTTGATATAAAATTTTTACATGTACTATTCTGGTATGTTTAATGTAGGATTGTGTGATGTTAAAATGATAGTTGATTTATGATGTTTATACAAGACTGGTTGATAGATATATGAATAAATATGCATGCAAATAATGACGATGAGCTCTTGTTAATGGATATGAGGATTATATGTGTTTGGTGTAATTCTAGGAATCTCGTGGGGAGATTCTGTTGTAAAATGTTGACAGAATCACGAACAATATTTCCTGAGACATGCCTTAAAGACTTATACGCGGTATATTGCGCAAGTCTCCCAAGATATTACAGGAACTTCCCATAATATCTCTGAGGATCTCATAACTAGCAAGAATCTCTAAAAAGAGTATAAAATAAACCCAGAATAATTTCAAAACTAGCAAGAATCTCTAAAAAGAGTATAAAATAAACCTAGAATAATTTTAGGAGAGAAAAAGAAGAAAGGAGAATCAGAAAAGACTGACTTGGGATGTTTTTTGGAATGGGGGAAGAGCTATAGAGCTAGGAAGAATAAAATTAATAAAAGACAATAAAAGCAATAAATAATTTGACCATTGCAGCACTTAAATACATGAACGTTGGTTAACTTTTTTGCTTTGCCAATTAATAAAATACCAACGTCCTAAAAAGGAATGTTGCCATCAATGTTTTATTAAGGTTGCAAAATATTCTTTTGCAATAATATAGCATTATTACAACAGATTCTATTGTAGCATTTTTTTTTAATGTATGTATTGATGTGGAAATTCAAATGTTAGAGTTTATCATGTCGCTCTAATAACCATCTAAGCTTATGTAAAGTAGAAATGGACATGTGGTGAGAAATGTAGGAGATCCTAGTCTAAGGACATTACCTTGGCCAAAAATGATAATGGACTAACCTTGTGTATGGTAGGGTGAAATCCATAGGCAATGATGATATAGAGCAGTAGAAGCAACTACAAGTACAAGACCCTCCCCTCTGAGATTTCACATCAATGTTTGTATCTGGATAACTGAGTCTAATATGAGTCTTTGTATGTGATATGGTTACTTTTATGACCGAGTGATGTATGATAATATCTCAATATTTGTTTTATGAAAATTCTTTTACACATTAGCCTACATTGTTGTTTCTTTTGGTGTTTCTTGTTTGTCTGTTTGCTTTTTTGCAATTATTACCTTATTGATGTGAGCATATAAGTGATAGATGTTGAAGAATCTACAGTGAGGATGATGATGTTACATAGTATTTTTTATTGTCATCTAGTAATTTTTTTAATTATTTTATATACATTTTATGAATATAATTATTTTATTAATACCATTTATTTATATATTGAAACAATCTGCTTTATTTATCAATCTTATCATATAATATTTTATTAGTTATAAACTATTGAGATGTTAGAAAATGTGATTGTTTTTAAATAATGTTTATATAATAGAATTATACTTTAATTAACTTATAAACTTGTGTGTTAAAAATAAATTAAATTTTAAAAAATGTTATATAAATAATATTTTTGTTATCTTAAACTAAAGTTAATATGGACAAATTCGCAATTCTACTACAAAGAGAGTGATTCTCAATACGATTGCAAGTTTCCTTATAAGCACAACATTCTTAACAAAATTTAAAAATCAATGTAAATAATATCTATTCAATTTTGAATTCAGATTTAGAATATAATACAAAGTTACTTAGAGTAAAAAAACTATAAAGTTAGATGTCATTGTACAGTGTTAAATTTTCAGTTTATAATTAATTTTTAAATATAATGCTATAACCTTTTTCTTATAATTTTGCAAGCTTTACGTTTTTATTTCACTTCCAACCTTTTTAAATATTTAATTTCAATTTAAATATATGTTAATTTCATAAAAAATTTAATAAATTTTAATTGAGTTTCTAATAAATTTTTAGGATCTATTCAACAAATTTAAATCTTTTAATCAATCCATCGCTATTAAGTTAGTAATCTTATAATTTTATAATTCTATTATTAAACCTTAAACCTTAATTCATAATATTAACCCTTGACCCTAGCTCCTAATTCTAACCGTGAACTATAATCATAACCATAAACATTAACTATAAACCCTAAGCCTAACTTCTAACACTTAACCCTTAAATCCATTAGTAAATTCTAACACTAAACCTTAACACCTAAATCCATTAGTAAACCTTAAACCTTAACCATAAATCCTAATCTTAATCCTGCCCTTAACCCCTATTCCTAAATTCTATCCTTAAACGCTAACCTAGTTTCTCAATTTAATTGATGTGGATCTTCCTAATTGATTTTGTTATTTTTAAAATAAAAAATTAAAAAAGCTTCTTCTATTAGAACCAAAAAGATTCTTCTTCCTTCATTAATAGTGGTAATCACTTAAACAAAACTACCGTCAGCCACCAGATTTTGCAAAAATACTACTAATGGCAAAGGCAACCTTGCTTCTCTACAGCATTCAAACCAGCAATCACAGCAAGAACCATCATGCTTCCACCATCTTCCTCACAAAAAATGCGAGTTCACTAGTGTCTCACACTTGCAAAAACATACCTAAGCTCATTTAACCACAAATTAACGAAACAGTTCACTCGTCATCCTCTATCTTCTCTCACAAAATAACAACCTAAAAACACATAAAACCAAATTGTGTAAGCCACCGTAAATTTTCAAATTGTATTATCATGAGAACCACTTACAGAAAACCAGAAACCAACATCTCTTCATCCACCACATGCCTTGCACCAACAATCATACAATCCCCAATTCCACCAATCAATCCCCAATTTATTTGAATAATAGAATACGTAAATTATTATTTCATGAAATGCAAATTCCTTAAAACAATTTCCATTTTCATTTTAATTATATTGTCATGAACCATAATATTTAAAATATAAAAAACAAAAAAAATATGAAATAAGAGGTGAAGGAGTTAAGTTATATCTATTTCTAGAGACCTTAAAAGTCACTTGGATTAGTTTTAGCTTGATTTGGACCACTTAGATTGGTTTTAGCTTGATTTGGACTAGAAAATCCTTTTGTTACAGTTAAGGGAAAGATTAAAAAAAATTTTGGTTCCTAGTAATAAAAAAGAAATTTTTTAATTTATTTTAAAATAATAAAATCTAATTTAGTAAAGACTCAATTGAGAAAAGAATAAAATAAAGAACCAAATTATCATAAGGACTTCGAATGATTCAACTTTAATACTAATTGGCACACACTCTATTCACAAGTGATTGAATATCTTTAATGGTCATGTGGGCAACCACTAAATTATTAAAGGGTTAAATATGTTTTTAGTCCCTGAACTATCAGACGATTTTGTTTTTAGTCCCTGCTCAGAACTTTGATGGTTTTTAGTCCTTATAGTTTTGAAACTCTGAGTATTAGTCCTTAAAAATGGACGGCGTTAAGTTTTTGAAGATGTGGCAAACGGCGATGCCACGTGATCACTGATCTCTGCCTTCACTCTCTGCCACGTGGGATGTTTAACTGTTGAACTGAGATTAAGTCAGTTAAGCACTTCGTTGATTGAAATTAGATATAGGGTTCAGAATTTGTCAAAAGTAAATATTTGAATTGGGGGAAAACGTAGTTTTAGTGGAAGCATTGTAGTGGAAACCTTTGACAGGAAGCATTGTATCTTGGTTGTCCTTGCGGTGGTGGTTGCGGTGGTCGTTTCGGTGGTCGTCAAAGACAAGCGTAAAGACAAGCGTAAAGGTAAGTTAAGCTATTGTTTTTGTGTTTCGGTTATGGTTGTTCCAATTTGTGCGTAAAGCGTTGATGTGTGAATGTAGGTCTAGAAATGGTTTTCGACATTTGTTTGCATCACATGGGGAAGTTTGTTAGTAATAAGGGGCTACAGTATGTTGGAGGAGAGATACACGTGATCAAAGGAGTTGATCCGGATCGTTGGTCATATTTTGAAGCGGTTGGAATAGTTAAAGAATTTAAGTATGATGCAGACTTCAAACTTTGGTGGAAGGGGTCCAAACAAAGGCTGATGAATAATGTCAGATTATTGAGTGATGACAGTGAAGCACTGTACTTGGCTAATTATGCAGAGGAGAATAACGAAGAGGTAGAAATTTATGTTCAACATGTTCCTAGTGAGGCAGTGGAAGTTCACTTTCTTAGTTGTGGTGAAGTGGCTGAGGAAGTGGAAGAGGGTGATGTTGAAAAAGGAAACATAGACACGGAGGAAATGGTTTCCAAAGTGGATGAGATTGTACAAGAGGGTGGAATGGGTCTAGAAGAGGGTGAGGAAGACTGTGATGGTGGTCATGAACAGCAGGAGGTTGATAAGGGTGAGGAAGACTGTGATGGTGGTCATGAACAGGAAGAGGTTGAAAAGGGTGAGGAGGAAGAGTGTGATGGTGGTGAGGAACAACAAGAGGTTCAAATGGGTGAGGAAGAAGAGTTTGGTGGTGGTCATGAACAACAAGAGGTTCAAATGAGTGAGGAAGAAGAGTGTGATGGTGATGATGAGCATGAAGAGGTTGAAATGGGTGAGGAAGAAGAAGAGTGTGATGGTCATGATGAACATGAAGATGTTCAAATGGGTCAGGAAGAACAAGAGTTTGTTGGTGGTGATGAATATGATTATCTTGGGGAAGAAGAGGAAGGGGGGAATGTTGTCGAGGGGGAAGTAGAAGCTTCAGCTGAAGAATGTATGGATGACAGTGAAGAAGACAGAATGGCTAATGAAGATGATGGGTTTGATGTTCAGAATGATAGGGTGGACCAATTCGGAGAAACATTAATCCAGTTTTGGATAGGTGGAATAGAATGAAAAAGAAGAAGAAATGTGTGCGTAGAAGAGGCAATGTTGGGGAAGGTTCATTTTTACTGAATGAAGAAGTTGGAGATCATGAGATCAATGAAGAATACAACAGTGATGAATTGGATTCAAATGTAGATAGTGATGAGGATGTGAGGTTATCAAAGGGGAAATTTAAAAAGTTTAGAAAAGATGATATGAACAAGAACTTCAGATTTGAATTGGGGATGGAGTTCTGTTCTTTAAAGGAATTCAAAAATGCACTATTGGAGCATAGTGTATTAAATGGAAAAGAGGTTAAGTTTGTGAAGAATGACCTGAACAGAGTAAGGGCAGTTTGTAAAAACAAATGTGGTTTTCTGATTATGGCTAGCAAGGTAGGAGGGAAGCAAACATTTAGGGTGAAAACCTTGGTTGGACGACACAGTTGTGGAAGGACCTTTGGAAACAAAAGTGCAAATGTGAACTGGATTGCACAAGTATTAGTAGATAGGTTTGTAAATGTGGCTAACATGACTGTCAACCAAATAATTGATGACATTAAGAAGTCATTCAGTGTTGGAATCACTGCTTGGAAAGCTGGAAAGGCAAAGCAAATTGCCTTGGATTCTTTGGTTGGTGATGGAGAGCGACAATACGGTCGTGTATATGATTATGTGGGTGAATTGCTAAGAGTGAAGGCTGGAACATTTAAAATTAAAGTCAATCAACCCCAACCAAGTTTGCCTCCAAGATTTGGCTCATTCTATATGTGTTTAGAGGGTTGTAAGCAAGGCTTCTTAGGAAGTTGCAGGCCCTTCATAGGGGTAGATGGTTGTCATTGAAGACAACATATGGGGGTCAGCTGTTGGTGGCAGTGGGCAGAGACCCGAATGACCAATACTTCCCACTAGCTTTTGCTGTGGTTGAAAATGAATGCAAAGAGAGTTGGAGATGGTTTTTGACACTACTACTGGAAGATATTGGAGGAATTGATTGTCAACGTTGGGTTTTCATCTCTGATCAACAAAAGGTATCTTCATTTTAATATTTCCCTATTTTTATACAGTAGCAATTGGAATACTTACTATTGAGCAAGACCTTTTCTGAATTGCAGGGACTAATGACAAACTTTTATGATTTGCAGGGACTAATGATAGTTTTTGATGAGATCTTGGAAGGAGTGGAACATAGATTGTGCTTAAGGCACTTGTATAACAATTACAGGAAGAAGTTTGGTGGAGGAGTGCTTATTATAGATCTTATGATGGGGGCTGCAAAGGCCACATTCAAACAGGATTGGGAAAAGAAAATGGGTGAGTTGTCCAATGTTAACATTGATGCTTACAATTGGTTGCTATCTATTCCAACTAATCGTTGGTGTAAACATGCATTTAGTAGTTATCCTAGATGCGATGTCTTGTTAAATAATTTGTCTGAGTCATTTAATAGTACAATTTTACTAGCTAGAGACAAACCTATCATAACTATGATGGAATGGATTAGAACTTACATTATGAGGAGGTTTGCAACACTTAGAGAAAAAGCAAAGACATATACAGGAGTTGTGATGCCTAAACCACGAAATAGGCTTGCTGGGGAAGTTGAGAAGAGTGGAAATTGGATTCCAACTTGGGCAGGGGGAGCAAAATTTGAAATCACTCACGGGTTTACTATGGATAAATTTGTAGTTGACCTTAGTAACCATTCATGTAGTTGTTACTTTTGGGATTTGGTAGGAATTCCTTGTAGGCACGCTGTGGCTGCCATCAATTACAAACAAGAAAACCCTGAAGACTATGTACATCCTTATTACAAGAGAGAGGCTTATGACACTTGTTATGGCCCTGAGATTGTTCCAATCAATGGACAACAATTGTGGTCTACTTCTGAATTTGGTTCCCTACTGCCTCCAATTTATAAAACACCCCCTGGGAGGCCTAGAAAACTAAGAAGAAGGGAGGCTGATGAATATGTCACTCATACAAAATTATCAAAGACGAATCTTCTTATGAAGTGTAGCAGCTGCAATGAATTTGGTCATAATGTAAGAACATGTAAAAGGGCAAACAAAAAGGTACAAAATCAATCTTTTACAACTTCACTTATTTACACATTCAAACTTATTTACAATCTTTCAATTGCAATGTTGCTTACTTCCATTTACAGAACACAAGGGCCACTTCCAGTTCAGGACGATTTGGCAGCACAAGGGCCACTTCCAGTGCAGGAGGTTCTCAACCACAAGCACCTCCATCAACGTCAGAAGGAGGACCAACATCAACAACGGGAAGAACAACTGGCAGTGAAGCAGGAGCTGCATCAAGTCACCAAGGAGGAGGAACATCAAAACGGGGAAGAAGTGCCAGTGGAGCAGGACCTGCATCAAGGCACGACGGTGGAAGAAGAACATCCTCAAGACTAGCTACACAACATCTAGGGTCCCAAGCTAGTACCAATTGAAGAATTATTGTAGCCAACCCTTTATTGTATTGAATTTTGTAATTCACAGTGACCCACTAAGGGAACAATTATAGTACTGCCTACAGTGGTTGGTGTGGTTGCTTTTAATATTTTTTGTGACCACTAAACTTATGTTATTTAATAGTATGTGACCACTTCATTTTCAAAGGGACCACTAAACTTCCAGTTGTATTCCATCTTTGCATAATGGCAAGTTAACTTTATTTATTCCAAGTCCACATTTACAGATACTCTGCCTGTGCTTTCTTATGCTGTGAGCTGTTTTCTTTATTAACATAAATGAATATACCAGTAACAGTGCAATGTTAAAGGGAAAACAAACAACAACATAAACAATTTCCAGACAATCCTCATTTTATTCAACCATAATTCTTAGTTACAATTCATCTTTAACAAAAACATAATACAAAAGAAAATTGTTAACGCCCATGACAAGATAAACAATACGAGTTTTTCATTGGTACTAGCAATTAAAACACTAATGTACAACCAATTAAAACACTACGATGGAAAATGAAAAACTCGTATTGGATCTTCCCCGTATTTTATAAGCAAAGTAATAATAACGTATGCAGAACTAAAACACAACCAATTAAAACACTAAGAACTAAGATACTGAAAATACAAACAGATAGCAAATTGTACAGATTCAAAGACAGCTACGACCCGAGTCGGCACAATTTCGGATAGTTCAAGAACATAAAAAAACAAAAAGAGAAAAAAAAAACATAATTCACCAAATCAACGAGACCTTGAGAACATAATCAGACTTAAAACCCTCCACGAAGACGCAATACCAGGTGAAGGGTGGACTCTTTCTGAATGTTGTAATCAGCAAGAGTCCTCCCATCCTCCAATTGCTTCCCAGCAAAGATCAACCTCTGCTGATCTGGTGGGATTCCTTCCTTGTCCTGGATTTTTGCCTTGACGTTATCAATTGTATCTGAGCTTTCAACCTCCAAAGTGATAGTCTTCCCTGTTAAAGTCTTCACAAAGATCTGCATACCTCCCCTCAGACGAAGTACAAGATGAAGAGTGGACTCCTTCTGAATGTTATAATCAGCCAGAGTACGTCCATCCTCAAGCTGCTTTCCAGCAAAAATCAACCTTTGCTGGTCTGGAGGAATGCCCTCTTTGTCCTGTATCTTGGCCTTGACATTGTCAATCGTGTCTGAACTCTCCACCTCCAAAGTAATTGTTTTTCCAGTAAGGGTCTTGACGAAAATCTGCATACCACCACGGAGTCGCAAGACAAGATGGAGAGTTGATTCTTTCTGAATGTTATAATCTGCCAAGGTTCGGCCATCTTCTAGTTGCTTTCCGGCAAATATGAGCCTCTGCTGGTCTGGTGGGATACCCTCCTTGTCTTGAATCTTGGCCTTGACATTGTCTATAGTGTCAGAGCTTTCGACCTCAAGGGTGATGGTCTTTCCGGTGAGGGTCTTGACAAAGATTTGCATTCCACCACGTAGACGGAGCACCAGGTGGAGGGTGGACTCCTTTTGAATGTTGTAATCAGCAAGGGTACGACCATCCTCAAGCTGTTTTCCAGCAAAAATCAACCTTTGCTGGTCTGGAGGAATGCCCTCCTTGTCCTGTATCTTGGACTTGACATTGTCAATCGTGTCTGAACTCTCCACCTCCAAAGTAATTGTTTTTCCAGTAAGGGTCTTGACGAAAATCTGCATACCACCACGGAGTCGCAAGACAAGATGGAGAGTTGATTCTTTCTGAATGTTATAATCTGCCAAGGTTCGGCCATCTTCTAGTTGCTTTCCGGCAAATATGAGCCTCTGCTGGTCTGGTGGGATACCCTCCTTGTCTTGAATCTTGGCCTTGACATTGTCTATAGTGTCAGAGCTTTCGACCTCAAGGGTGATGGTCTTTCCTGTGAGGGTCTTGACAAAGATTTGCATTCCACCACGGAGACGCAGCACCAGGTGGAGGGTGGACTCCTTTTGAATGTTGTAATCAGCAAGGGTACGACCATCCTCAAGCTGTTTGCCAGCAAAAATGAGACGTTGCTGGTCCGGTGGGATTCCTTCCTTGTCTTGAATCTTGGCTTTCACATTATCAATGGTATCTGAGCTCTCTACTTCGAGAGTGATGGTCTTACCGGTGAGAGTCTTAACGAAGATTTGCATCTAGACGAGGCAATACGATGAATATAATAAAATAATCAGCCAGCAATTTCTTAACAAGAATTACAATGTGTGAAAACAAAACAATAAAAAGACAGCACAAAGCAAAAGACCGAACGTGAAATTATACACTTTTAACATATAAAAAAACTGAAAAATAGTTCAAGAAACCCTCTTAAGCAATCAATAACCCTAGTTACAAAAAACACATGTAGCGGTCTACAACATACACAGAATTAAAGCCAGCACAAAAAAGGTAAAGCTATGAAAACACGAGACCCAGATAACTCTACTTCAATCAATAAAGTAATCAATTTGATAACCGAAAAGGACGAAAAAACACCTCTGAACAAATAAAAATAACAAGAAATTTCTCAGGATTACACAGTACAGAAAACTTGTCGCAGATCTGACAAATTAAATATGTAATTTCATAAAATCACCTCACGATCGCTTCAACGAAGCAATAATTTGAAACAAATCGAAGTAATAATAAATAAATGATTCAAAGAACAAAAAAGCAGATGAAAATCAAAGGGCAATCGTTTATAAGAAAGAATAAAAACCCTACAATTCGAAATTTAATCGAAAATAGAAGAGTTGGAAAAGGTACCTTGAAACGGTGAGCTAGGGTTTTCTTCTATTGAGAGTTATGTTGGGATTAGGATAACAAAAGCGTGGTGTGAGCTTGGGTTTTATAGCAAAACTACCCGTTGTTTCGTCACCGCAACGGTAACTTGTTCAATCGTGTTGTGACACGTGGACGAGTTGAGACCGCGAATCGAAGGAAACCATGTTGACACGGCAACGTTTGGCATGGGTTTTCTTCGGCAACTAATGAGATTCCCAACAACTTCCGAAAATCTGTTGGCTATCACCGCCTCCGATTTTAAAAAAAGTATATTGAATTTATTCTAAAAATAAAATAAAAACTACTTAATATTTTTCATCAAATATCTCACTATTTGTTTTTACATTGATATTTAAATTGATATTTTATATATCACATTAGATGTATTAAATTTTTTTTTAAAGAATTAGAGGCGATAAATTAAACACCACAAATATTGACTAAATAATTCATTTATTTTCTCTCTTGGTTCACCATTTTGCAAGTGCATGTTTAGAGATGGATCCCTTTCGTGAGCTTGGCTTTAGAAAAATTATATTGCAAGAAAAGAAATTAAAATACTTGTATTCCGTGCTATACTTTTTAATTTCTTTTAATTTTTAATGTTAGTTTAAATGTCCAGCAATATAGTCTTTTTACATTATTATCAAATAACATGTCACACTTCTTAACACTATCCATATGACCAAATTTAGCAGTCAAATATATATTTTGTTCAAACGTAGATAATTGCTAGGCAAACGCTGAGTTGAATTAGAAAGGAAAGATATTTTTTCTTACTCTTTTTCTTTTAATTCATAATATACGTAGTTATCAACTTTGAAATTTTAGATAAATGTCAAAGTACATCTATTATTTGTTATTAGTATGAACATTTTTTTGTCTGACCCTCTTTTCACTAGGTTTCTTTTTCTCTCGTTTAAAGAAAATGGTTTGTAACTATTATTATTACAACTAGAGAACTTTGACATCAAGAATAAAATAAAGTAAACAATATCCATTCTAATAAAAATACCTTCACACAGAAATTGTTTCTAAAACAATACACTTTCACTTATTTTTTCCTACTGGAACATCATACTTTGCAAAATAATTATTCAAATAATACAGTTTATTATAGGAATTCAGGATTTAGTTTCTCAATAATTAAATTCTAAACATGATTAATGTAATTTCGAAAACAAAAACTAGAAAAACCGAATTATGAAATAGATTTTAATTTTTTATTTAAAATGAAAGGTAAAGAATTTTAAAATTAAAAAATATATATATTATTAGAAAAAATAAAATTGTAAGCAAATATATATTTTAAGAAATATAAATGTACTGAGGAATAATATTTTAGAAATATAAACATATAAAAATAATGATTGATAAAACTAATTATTTAAGAAATAGTTATCTAAAATATATTATAATTTAAAAAATAATTATTTTGAGAAGTAGTTATTCTAAGAAGTAATTAATTGAAAAATTAAAAATGTGATAATTTAATTTGTTAGAAAATTAAATATTTAAAGAAGGTATTATTTAATTTTATGTTGAATTAAAAATGTAATATTAATAGCTATTTATTCATAAATAAAATACACAATCATAACATCCATTTTACTAACATCAAATTGATAAAATAAAACATTATTAATAATATTCAAAACAGAAAATCTACAATATAGAAAATTGTTATTACCATTATTTCAAAGTATGATAACAGTAATAAGATATATATAGATATAGTTTTAAAAAAAAAAACTATAGTATTTCAAGAAAGATAAAAGTATTTCTTTAGATTCTAAGAAAAAACTAACGAAACAACAAAAAAACACATATTCCTCCTAAAATAGGTAAACTTTTGTTTCCTGTTTGCTTACACACTAGTAAAGGTCATCAATGCAAAAGCAAGAAAATAACACAAACAACATTTGTAAAAGAAAGGGTAAACTAATGTGTGAAAGAGTTGTGATAAACAAATATAGAAATAATCATCATATATCACTCATTCATAAAACAACTCTATCAATGACTCATTCTAGACTCAATTATCTAGATAAAGCATTGATGTAAAATATCGGGGGTCGTGCACTTGTGGTGGTCTCTACTGTCCTGTAGAGATATATATGAGTTTCACCATATCACATAAGAGGTTAGTCCGTTAACATCTTAGACCAAGGTAAAGTCTTTAGACTAGGACCTCCTACACCTCTCACCACATACCTCATTCTACTCTACCTAAGCTTGAATGGTTATTAGAGTGACATGATAACCTTTAACTTTTGGACTCTCACATTAATGTGTATACTAATAAAACACCACCATAAAATTTCTCCAAAGGATTCATGGAATTACACCAACACATTATCATACTCATCATCATCATAATATCATACATGAATATACACCATGAACTCTTAGACATGCATAAATTACATTACAAAATATATTTTCAAAAAACCATGGAATAAGAAATTTCACACATGCACATTGGCGCTCAGAAGTGTTGCCCAACGCTAGGCTTTTCGCAAAAGGTGGCGCTTCTCTATAGTTTTGGCACTTAATGCTATTCTTCTCCAAAAAATTTGCGCTCACCAACACCCTTTTACCGCTCAGTGTCTAGGAACAAAAATGCTTCAGACCTACAGTGAAAGATGGTGCTCAGCAGTGCCCCACTACCACTCAATACCAAAACATTTGCATTTTTATAGCACTCAACACCAACCTGCCACCACTCAATACTATATCAAAAAACAATAAATGAAAACTTTGTGATTTAGGAAATTGGAATCTGCTTAAATGATCAAATTAGTATTCCCTTCTTGGTACTTTGGTCAAAAATAACTTTTAATGTCAGGACACATACAAATTGGCTAAATTGACCAAATTCTAAGTTTTCCAATCAATACAACTCAACCAAGACAATTCATTAATACAAACATTCAATAAACCAAATTCAATTGATCAATATCATCATACCATTCAATCATGAAATTATAAATTTCAAGATATCTATAACATTAAAACAATGCAATTAGCTTTCTTTACCTGAAAGACATACGAACTTGCTCAAAAGAAACCTATACCCCTTTTAAGCTCACAAGATGTCTTATCTAGACCTAAAAATAACACAAACACAAATAGGTCTCAACATTAGAATCACATATTAGTAGAAACTCATATAGATGACAAAAAGATGCATGCAAACAAATAACCAAAAAAACAAAAAAAACACCAAGAAAATAGTTGAAACTCAAATTACGTGAACTAAGGAGATTATGTTTAAGTCCCTCAACTAATAATACATCTTCAATCTCAATAGTAGAGGAGGTTCTTAACTTGTTGGTTCCCATGATTTTACCTTTGTTATTGTCACCATATGTGACATGTTCATAAGTTCTGTAAGATATCTTGCTGAATTTTCTTGTGACTTGAGCAACCACTATCTAAATACCACCTTGATGTTTGGCCTCAAGACTTAACTGCAAAAAAATATTAAAGAGAGGAAGTTGGTATCCAGTTAAATTTGGGTCCTTTCATGTTAGAGGATTTTAATGTTCATTTAGGTACCTTTAAACTTTTCCTTGGGAACCCCACATTTCTTAAATTAACAGGAATTTTATGCATGACCAAGTTCAAAACAATAAAAGCATATAATAAATGAATGTTTGCTTAAGTTAAGAAACTTTCTGGATTTTAATTGATTATTCCCACCAGTATAACTTATGCCTTCTTTGTTAAGTACACTTCTTTGAGAGCTAAGGATGTCATCAAAATTAGAGCTACCCAAAGTCAAATTAGAAAGAGTTTTCATCAAATACTTGATTCTTTCTATCTGTTTGGGGCAATTCTCACAACTAGGTGCACTTTTCTTTCAATTACAAACAAGGTTTTATGAATTTTCTATAGTTTATAAGTTAGTTTTCAAAATTTCGTTTTCATCCTTTAACTATTTTGATCTATTTTCCAGCCACATGTTTCCCCTTTATACCTATTTTTTGAATATTGTAATTTTCTAGCTTCCTTATGCAGTTCCTAAAATGCATCAAGCAATTGATAGTATTTATTTTCATCATCATTAGAGTCAAAGCTACTTACACTGCTTTTAGAGGATCTTGAGCTAGCCATCAAGCATAAATTTATTTTTTCCTCAAGGCCTTAATTGGATTCGCTGAATGTATTGGAGGCATTCTCTTCCCAGAAGATGTATGCCTTCTTTTTCTTTTTATACTTGTTGTCTTCACTTTTCTCTTCCAATGTTTGCTTTAGCTTGAATATAAGACAATCAGGCTTGATGTGGCATATTTTACCACATTCGAAGCATGTTGGAGTAGTGGGTTGTTCTTGCTTTTTGAAGGGTCTCCTGTTTCCTGTAGAAGTATTGTTAGACTTATTCTTGTAGTTCAGAAATTTTGAAAACCTTTTTACCATAAGATTTAATGTTTCACTGTCTAAATTTCCATTGTCTGAATCATCTATAGATTTAGCCTTGTGACAACAAATTTTATAGTAGCTTTGGCAGTAGTTTTTAAGGTTGTAGTATGTTTTGTCTCTCCTTCTCTTCCTTTTTGAGTCTTCCCAGTTCTAATTCATTAACTATTTATTTTCTAAAGAGGGTGACTATATTCAAAATCGTAAGGTTTCTTTATTCAAATATTGTTGTAACTTTGGGTTGTCACGTTCTGTTTAGACTCTTTAGGATCTTGATGTTGAGTTCTTTCTTATCAAAAGTTTTATCAAGTGGCTGAAGGTGATTTACTATGTGAGTAAACCTTTACTGAACATCATAAATGTTTTATCTAGCCTTTATTATAAACATTTTATTTTCTTGAATGAGGATGTTCTTTCTTGACCTCTTCATTTCATTTGCACCTTCATGTGTCACCTTACACTAGTGTAGAAATTACCTTTAGCGTCAACCCTTAGACGTTGGATCAAACAATATCCAACGTAAAAAATTGATCGGTGGCATTTTGGTAAATAAGTTGGCCTTGGCGACGTCGGTTCATGGGGGGTCCGACGTCTAGACGTCGGTTACAGGTGCATAACTGACGTCTATACTTTAAACCATGTCAGTTCGTACAATTAGACGCCAAAAAGGAAGCGCTAGAATGTGAAAAGTCATTTCTTTTCGCCATTTAGACGTCGGATCCCGCCACATCGACGTCTAGATAGTCATTGAGATGTCGGTCCCCCTTACATCTGACGCCTAAATGGCCTGACAGGGTAGGTGACACTAGTGCAGCGAAGGGCTTTTACCGCGGTTCATTTTCACTATACGTCGCGGTTCTTGAACCGCGGCATATTCAGCCGCGGTAGTAAGTCAGACACTTTATACCGCGGTTCGAACCGCGGTATATAGGCTGCGGAATATGCCGCGGTTGTCTAGGGAACCGCTGCCTAAACCCTAAAAAAATTTAAAAAAAAAATTAAAAAATGCACTATATGCCGCGGTTGAACCGCGGCATATAGGCCGACGAATATGCCGCGGTTAGTGTCATAACCGCGGCCATATGTCTCGTTTGTGAAAAAAACGAAGCACTATATGCCGCGGTTGTGGTTAGAACCGCGGCATATTCCCCTGCAGTTTTTTAAAATTGCAGGTCTGTTTTTGTGATATCCATTACCACAAAAACAGACCTGCATATAAAAACATTTACAGAAATTCAATTTCAACATAACAAACACATGTTCAAATGTATTTCAACATCAAATAAAGTAGAGAGTCTAAGAAAATTCTATCTAATCAAATGCATTGTTTAAATCTAAATCTAAGAGCTATTGTATAATCTAACTATATATTTCGCAGCAGCGTTCCTAATGAATAGTAGTGACTTCTCAGGAACTGGTGTAGTAGTCTTGAATCTCTGCAAAAGACAATTCATTTTAATTAGTGTATATGAATTCAACATTTGTTAAAAAATCAAAATTTGTTAAAGTTAAATATTACCGTTTCCCAGCTTCTTGTGATGTGAGAACGAACAATATGGGTCATCCAATACATTACATAGTATCCACACTCATATGACCCATTTTGTCTGTTACACTACAATATATCATCACAGTTGATAATAGTTAGTGAATAACATTTGTTATAAAACAATTATAACAAAGTCAGACTTTAGCATATGTCAAACCTTGAGAGAAATCCAAGCAATCTTTCTACTCTTAGCAATTGATCTCCCGTCCATCATCATACTTGCTGGAATAGAACTGTATATAAAAAAATGTTTTAGCATTCAGTTATATAACAAAGAAAGTCCAAACATTGAGGTTCTCTAATTTGAGTTGCGTTCAACTTTCTCCCATTCAAACAGTTCACACAAGGACATCTAAACTTCACTTCATCATCAGTTCTCCCCTCATTACGTTGCGCAAATTGTATAAATTCCTCTACACCTCTCTCGTACTCAGCACTAATACGTGGTAAATTAATCCAATTTCGATCCATATTCCTAAATATTACATAAAAAGATAAGCTACTAAAAATCAAACTTGCAATTTCATACATATCATTGAAACTTAGTGAATAATATTTTAAGGTTTATAAATAATACAAGAACTACAACACACATTACCAAAACTATAGCAAAAACCATACCATACATTACCAAAACTATAACAATTTCATGCATTATCAAAATTAAACCAAAAATTATACCATACACTACCAAAACTATAGAAACTTCATACATTACCAAAACTATAGCATTATCCAAAAACTAATGAAGAAATCACGTTAAGAATGCAAAAGGGCATAAATACCTGGAAGAGGAACGGCGGAAACGCTTGGTGCAAAGTCGCAGCGGAGAGGGAATGACGAGTTTCAAACCCTTTTGATCGGTTAAAACTGTTTCAAACGCGACACAAATGAGAAAGGACCGAATAATTTCAAGTTTAAACGGTGCAAAAACGCGTACCTGAGATGATGGCTGTCGGAGGAGAAGAGAAAACGCGAAAACAGAGAACGCGCGAGGAAGACGATGCACTGTTCCAAGTTTTGTTTTTTAACTCTGGACGGGGGAATCTACCGCGGTTCACTACTTAACCGCGGTATAAAAGGGGTATATGCCGCGGTTTAACCCCCAACCGCGGCATATACTAATTTAAAAATTATCAGAAATGGCATTTTTGAAATTATTTTCAAACTATATGCCGCGGTTCAGCGGGCAACCGCGGCATAAACCTCGAAATATTTCAAATAAACATTAAATTAATTTCATATAGGAGAATATGCCGCGGTTCCCCAGAGAACCGCGGCATATACCCCTGAAACGTGTTCAACACAACTGTCTCCCCAACTGCCTTTCACAGAATTTGAAAAGTTACAGGGGGTATATGCCGCGGTTCCCCAGAGAACCGCGGCATATACCCCCTGTAACTTCTGAAATTCTCTGACTGGCAGAGAAGTTGAGACGTTACAGGGGTATATGCCGCGGTTCTCTGGGGAACCGCGGCATATACCCCCTGTAACTTCTGAAATTCTCTGACCCAGTCAGCACCTGCAATAAATTGGCTGGGTATATGCCGCGGTTGTGCAGAGAACCGCGGCATATACTCTGTTATTTAATTTTTTATTCATACGTGGCGTCAAAGGCAATGGTTGACTGGGGTATATGCCGCGGTTCCCAGTAGAACCGCGGCATATATGTTCGTTTTATTTACAAAACTGCCACCGCGCACCATTATGCTGCGGTTTTCGTTGAACCGTGGCATAATGTGCGCTGTAAAAACCTGATTTTTTACTAGTGTGAAAAGTTGTTTTGGACGTCGGCTCCCCATACATCCGATATCTATATACACCGCAAATATGAATTTTTAAATCGAATGGACGTCATATTATTGAGCTCCCCGACGTCTAGTCGAGAATAGACGTCAGACACTGGGGGCACCGACGTCTTGATTCCTATTAAACTAGAAATCACGAGCCCGCAGTTACGCGCACTTCATCGTCTTCCTCGCCTTTTCTCTCCGCGACATTGCATTTCCAAGTGCGTTTTATCTTTTTTGAACCGTTTAAACTTACTTTTACTCCGATTAAATTAGTATTTGATGGATTATCTTCCATTTGAACCGATTAAAATGAGTTTTTGTTGTGTTTTGGTGCAATTTTTCTCGTGTCTTTGGGTAGCGTAGTAGCACCTTCTTTTCCTTTGCTAGTTTTCTTGTAAGAAAAGCTTGCGTCTTTGGGATCTCTTATTGCATTTCAACCCAAAACCGAACCTGGGTCCCGTCCTTGCCTAGTTCTCATGTCACCGTATTCTTTTTCATTGGCGGTTTGAATGGAACTAGGCAAGGACCCAAATTCGGTTTTCGGTTGAAATGCCATAAGAGATCCAAAAGACACAAGTTTTTCTTATGAGGAAACAAGGAAGAAGGTGCTACTGCGCTACCCAAAGACACAAGCTGCAGTAGACGTTGGTTAATGCCTTGTTCGACGTCTATAGTGTCCTTAGACGTCGGTTTTGGTGTAATCCGACGTCTTTATAGATGTTGGACTCTATAGGTCCAACGTTCCATTAGCGTCACCCATAAAGACGTCGGATCGGGATCTGACGTTAAAAGCCCAAAATAACATACGTCTAAAGCCCTTTCTGCACTAGTGTTAAGACACCCCACATTTCTTTGGTTGATTCACAAATAGAGGTTCTGTAAAATTCATCTGAAGTTAGTGTAGAGGATATGATATTTTTGGCTCTAACATCATAATGTGCTCTCTTGTTTTTATTAGGTGTCCATTGAGAAAATTCCTTAGGTACAATTTTGTCATTTTCAATTTTTGTAGGTTGAAAATGTCCATTTACCATAGCATCCCATACACCTTTGTTAACTGATTCTAGGAAGATTTTCATTATGATTTTCCAAAATGGGTAATTTTTCAGTAGTAGATGTGGTCTATTAATAGATACCCCTTCAACAAATGTTTGAGATAAATTAGTTACGATATGATCTTTAAATTGATTAATTTTCGATTAACCAACTCTGATACCAATTGTTAAAAATAGTTATACCTAATATTTCTCAACCAAAAAAGTGGGAGTGAATTGATTTCCTAAAATTTTGAACCTTTTTAAAACAAATATTGAGATAGTGAGTGTTTAACCTTTATATTTACTTTTATATTTTCTTTAAATATTTTTTATAAATAAACCTAAATATTTTACATATTCATATTCCTAATTTTTAACTTTACATTAAATTTCTTTTCAAATAATTTACCTACAATCATATCATTATTTAATTTCATTTTTGTAACTCACTACACCAAAATTTTATTACATAAATTATTTTAATAAAATAAATATACATCTCTCAAATTTAATTTTACAAAAATACAATCATAACTACAATATATTATTATCATAATTTTCCTATTACCATAATTACCACATATATTTAAATTATCTTATTTTATTATTTTTATTCTTCAAATTTTTACTCCTAACTTATTTATAAATATTAAAAATCAAATATATATTTTTAATTTCAAATTCAAAATTTTAAATTTGTATTAAATTATTTCTAATAAATCATTATACAATTCAAAAATTTTAATAAAGAAATATTTTTTAAAAATGATTTAATTTCTTTAAACTAAAAAAATATATAAAAAGCTGGTTAGAATTCGTTTCTCAGGAGCCAAATTCTAGCAGCAATATGTCCATCAATAGTTAAAATCTCTATAAAAATTGGTTTGTCCGAAAATCTGTTCAACAGTGTGGTCTAGTTTGGGAAATAATATCTGAAAATGAATAAACTTAGCAATTGGTCCACAACAGGAAAAAATCGGTATTTGATTCATTGTTCTTTGCATCTTGAACAACCATCAATAATGTCTCCCCTTCCTTAATCTCCATAAGATTTAAACTTTTCCCTTTTCCTTTTTCATGAGTTGATATGATATATAACATTCAGAAGCATAATGACAAACTGATGATGTCTCAAACATTCTTATTTATCATGCTCCCTTCCTTTGCCTTTGCCCTGATCATTGTCTTTGTAATTCCTTTCAGAATCTTTATTTCCTTGACCTCCCCTGTCTCATTCTTTTCCTCTGTCATTTTCTCTGTCAAATATATATTTATCATGCTCCCTTACTCATGTTAACATGCTACCAAAAGCAAGAATTCCCATCATAAAATAAAACTCTTTGATTCCTCATTCCAAATACTAGTATTTATTATTGAAGGCATTTGCACCAAATCAAAGTGAGAAAACCATAATCCACCAACAATCAACTGACACTGCCATACTCAGGCAACTTAGCACGAGATGACACTCCCCTATATCTATATTTTTCTTCAAATAAATGGTATAAGATATTTACAGCAAAACAATAACTTGTGCTAGAGAAGAGATTCTTCCGACAATATAGTCAACAACGAATACTTTGCCTTGATTGAGATTCTACCACCCTCTACACACAACTTTGCCCCAGTGACCACCCAGTACCCTGGTTGATCCTCAGGACCCCTAACCATTTCCTTTGTGTCCACTAAACTCAGCATTTTTGGAGCTCTTGCTGGCACAGGTGGTCGACCTTGATAAATTGCTGAGTTTATATCAACTTTAGTAGGCTTCTCTGCCGACTGCAATTCTTTGCTAAGCCTAGTACTCATCAATGCCGAGAAGAATCCTGACTTTCTAGACGTTGTTGAAGGTCCATCCCATTCTGATCTGCGAATTGTGGCAGATGCTACTGTGGAGAATCCAAGTCTCAAGAAAAGAACTTTTTTCATTCCCATAAGCTTAACTTCAAACCACGCTTTTGTCACAATGGCTGTTGACTCGTCCATTCGAGAGCTACTGTACTGCACAGGTGCTGTGTGGACATGGGAAAACATGCTCCATTTCACAGGCTCATAGTACCCTCGTTCGTCTGGTTCATCGACAGGATCATAACCATGATCATCTGAAATTTCAAGGGCTCCAGGAACCTCCGAAAGATGCTGCAGATGGATTGCCAGATGGTCATTTTTCTTGCCTTCCAAGTATAAACGAATACCTGTCACAGGCCGGTTTCCAGAGTCAACCTGCTTAATAAAATGAATTACTTAGTTTTTCTTTTTCGACAATTTACAACTTATTTAGACAAATAGCATAAATCTTTAGATTAATTTATAGAAACAACTAACAATTTATATGAAAATAATTCAATCATGTTTTTCCTTTGATTACAGAAATAACTTTTACATGCTTACTTATATCAGGATAAACACTTATTCAATACATTATTTACCCAATGATTGGTTATACAGAAGTACTGTCACTGAGTTTTTGGAAGAAAGAAGTTCATGAATGTAGGTAGCTTATTCTCCTTATGTGCTCTTCCATCCCCATCTAATAAAGTTTCCAATTTTTAAATTGTTGGAAGCAACTAGAGCACAGGTAATGTCTGGACAGATGTTATGACTTTTAAAGACAGTTGTAAGAACCATTTTAATTACCTTCATGATGTTAACATAAAGCTTTGGTCCCATGAGAGTGAACTGAAGTGATGGAGACACGCTCTTTTTATACTTATGGCCGAATCCAAGAGGCAGATCATCATACATTGGGGCCCATTGCCGAGGCAACTGAAATTCTAGAAATTGATGAAGCTCTTCTATTTCAGGTTTATCTGTTTGAAACAGGAAACTGTTAAAAGACATATCTACCAGATGAGGCATGTTATAAAGAAGCATAAATAATATATATTGATTTAGAATTAGTTACTTGCGGTTTATGGAACATAGACACAAGCATATGTTAGTATTTAGTGAAAATGTGAGAAGTGAGAGGAATTGATTTTGAAATGGTCTAGATTAGTTCTTCTCATGAGAGAAAACTTTCACTTGATACACTCCATGCATACATGTGAGTATATGAATGCATCTCAAAACTAATCCCAGGATAAACATGATACACAGGTAAACTTGATCTGGTTTTATGTCTATTTATGTTATGAATCCTACAGTCATTTAAATAACCCTGAAATCACTGTTTTATGTTTTCTTATTCTCATGACATAGGCCACATCTTCTTCGGGTTTGCAGGATTTACATGAAAATGATAGAGTTTTGCTTCCATGAGATATCTTGATCAAGAAATTTAGAAATCAAGTGAAATGTTTATTTAAACAAAACTTTCCTCAAAAGTGGCAAGTAACAACCGAAATTTCTGAAGAAAAAAGACCAAGAGAATAAGGATGGAAAGAAACCAAAGTTTCAGGTGTCACTCACATCTAAGATACAAATTCACTGCGTGACTTAAAAATCCATTGCCTGGAACAGAATTGAGAAGGGAAGTGATAGGCACGAAAGACAATGATATGACATTAGGATACTTTGATATGGTTGAAAGCCACTTGTTGTAAGATTGACCATTATCAATACCCCCTCTTCGAACAGAAATGCTCACAACATCCTGCAAAGCAATTTATATGACAAGTCTAACTTTGTCAGATGCACGATGGCTACATGGTGCTACAGCTGAAATGGTGAAAATATCAACTTTCTTGTAACACAGAAATATACTAACATCATTCTTGGAGTGACTTTTCACGACTGGCCTGCCAGCAGTAGGGTTAGGTTTGTTCCTGTGCCCTTGATTACCCTGTAGACATGATTACAGATATATTTAGGCAACTTCAAGATTTCCATTTCCATTCACATTTTCCAAGGACATGTACAGTTTATTGTTGCATTCTAAGCCAGCCGTTTTCTTCAGAATCATCTTTTTCAGATTCCTAGTGAGCAGCATTGTGTTTTCCCTCTGAAATATAAGTCCATTCTTGGCCTTATATATTGGGAGAGTTAGCATTATGACAGTTCATTATGAAAGGCTTTGTTAAAAGCAAAGAAGCTAAAATTTTAGGAGTTTACTGTGAGCAACCTTTTGTTGCATCTGGTTTCAGCAGAATGCTAGCATCCCATCTTATGTTATGGGTGTGGATTTGTCTTTTTCCCTCTGGTGTTCTTTCTGTGCATGCTTCTAAGGGACATGCTAGTTGAGATATGATGAGAGCTTAGGCAGCCTGGTCGCAATCTTCAGTTTATATATGTATTTAATATTTTTTATGCTGTCATATGGATCTACTTATTACTCAGCTTTTAGAATATATCTTCCTTGTAGTTTCCTACTTCTTTGAAACAAATTAAAAACTCTCTAAAATCATATTCTGCACTTCACTGTGTTTTTCATTTTTAAAAGCAAAGTATGGAAGGCAAGCTGGATTTTATAAGAAAGTACACTGCTGCATCTTTACCTTTGATTTTCGTGATTTGTCAGCAGGATTGACATTAGAACTTTGATTTGAAACCTCAGAAAACCTCTCATCAGCTAATTGCTTTAGCAACTTCTGCACTTCAGTCGACGTTAAATCTGAGTTTTTTGTCTGCTTGATATGTACCACATCCTTGCCTCCCATCTGCACCCCAACTATTACATGGGTACCATATTTTTCAATGAACCTGAAGAATCACAATTCATTTAGAGAACTATTTAGGTTGAACCAACGTAAAGAAGGATTTTATTTTCATCAAAGAAAGAATTAAACGATTGTTGAAGCAGGTAAAAATATACTAAGAGCTTTAAGAGTATATTAAATTGAACACCATGTTAGTTTTATCCTATATAAGTTTAAGTTTAGAACATTATCAGGATAAAGTTTCTCAACTCTCTTTAAGGACAAACTTTTCTTAACGTAGGAGACTCTTCGAGACCAAAGTAGAATTCTACACATGGACCCAAAACACACGCAAATACATCATGATCTAACACACAAGACTTCTTTCCTTAGTCCTTAATTATCATTATGGTTTTAGTAATCAAGGAGCGTAGGCAATCAAAGTGATATTATTTAGAGTCAAGAAAACAAATTATATGTTCATGCATGCCCATCAAAAAATCAAAGCTCTTTAATATTATAATACTAATAACGAGAACAAAATAAAGGACAACAATAATGACAACACTTACTCGGCAAGTGCTGCGGGGTTCCATGAACAAGGCACTTCTTTTTTCACATTTTCAGAAAGGGTTATGTTGGTTCTATCTAATTCGACATTATATAATGTTATGAACCATCCATCATAGACAAGGTTTTTAGTAGAAGCTGCGTCTGTAGCCCAGCATTTTTTCATGTTGAACATGGCATTGAATTGGCCACTTGGAATCTTACCGGACAAGGATAACTGTTTGTTGAAATGCTCAGACATCTGCATCGAACCAAATTCATGGAAATTCAGACTTTCTCATTTTACACATCTAGTCATAGGAATGAACCCAAGATTCCACAGACACTAACATGTTTGGTTCTGACAAACCAAAGTCAACTTTGCTCTTAGAAGTACAACCGAATTGAAGTGAAAAAATAGCTTTTCCGTGAAAGAAGTCCATACAAACTTGCTTCTGAGATAATTTGTAAATGTTAAATGAGGTCTCTTGAACTCCGATTTTAACCAAAATCATATTTTTAAATCAAAAGACTGATCAAAATCATGTTTGTAAATAGTCCAAACACGGCACAAACAAATGTTTAGTTCTCAAAAGTCAAAAGAATGTACCGATGAATCAAGTATTCGATTAAAAAACAAATTTCAGTAACCCAATTTCAAAATGCACACATCCATCCACCCCTTATGAAGCAAGAATCCCAAACAATTATCAGTAGCAGATACTAATGAAAATCAAGATTTCGAGTTATTTCATGGTCGACAGGCAATGTAGAGGATACAATAACAGTGAGATATTGCGATATGGTGAAAATAGTGGCCGTGGACTGTGTCTTTCAAAACCTTGATCAAAATTCAGTTCTGGCAACAGCATAATTAAAACATTCAAAAAATAAAGAAACATAGAAGAGAGCTTCTTCATGAAAAACAAAACTCAATCAGAGAGAAAGAACAACGACCCAATTACAACTGGTCAAACATTAAATACAGTACCATAGTTACTCTTGACACTGCAGAATATGTCGATGGATGTCGGTGATGTGATGATGCACATACCTGATTGAAAGGGAGCACATCAGAGTGAAACCTGGTGCGTTCACCCTTGTCACACTTGATGGAGTTGGGAACATCCTCCACGACAACCCCGCCGGGAAAAACAAGGTCTCTAGTGTGCGTTGAATCAATCTCGATCAATTTAGACTTACAAACGGAGAACCTTATATCTCTGCAAAGATCATACCCTTGACCAATCACCTTCACAGCTTTCTCTGCGGCCATCTGGGGATCCAAGCCCGCAATGCTCACGTTGATCATTCCCATCATTCCTCACAAGGTGTAGAGTGATGATCCAACTGTGGTTGTTTGTCTTGTCTCACTCTTTGGTCATGGATCACAATAAGAAGAGTTAAGGAGCAGAAGAACGAGTCTTTTAAGTGATTGTTGACTTGACTACGCTGTTCTTGTTCCTGCAATACGCAACGTTTCAAAGGGTGTTGTTGTTCTACGCGGGGCGTTTTTTTTTTTTTTTTTCTCTTTGGGTGGTTCTGGGAGGGTAAAAGGGACAGGTTGGTTCGTGTTCAAAGATTGGACCATCGAGGAAGGTGACAAGCGAGTGGGAACGAGGAATGAGAGAGAGCATAAAATGGCGGCTCCGTGTCTCTCTTTCCTCCACGTGGCAACCTTTTTTCATGGTAAATAACGATGCAAACCACGTTGGGTTTTGCTAAGTGGAACTGGTCATGGCATATCGGTTTGTTGACTTGACTTGACAACTAAACATGTTTTAACTAATGAAAAGAATTAACTACACTCTTTTGGCAATTCCTAGAAATTCAATCATTTTGTCGTAACGTGATACAAAGGGTGTCTTCGTTTTTCACTTATTTAATAGATTGAAAATTTTTGCATGTTTGTTTACATTTTTAAAAAATAAGTAGAAGTCGTAAACAAGCTAAAAAATTGCTTATTTATAATAGGTATTCAAGCTGTGTTTCGACGGGAAAGTGACAATTGAAGAGAAAAGCATGGATGGTTTTTTACGAAAAACACTCTTTTATAATTAAAATTTCTGCTCTATATAAATGATTTTATAAGCAAATCACTTTTTGTAATTATCAATGGAAAAAAAGTATACATCCTAATTTCAGTTTTGTAATGATAATTACTTTGTCATGATTTTTATAAAAAAAAAAGAAATTAATTTATACTATAAAGATAGATAAAAAAATGTGGGAGGGGAAAATGACACTTTCTATGTAGATACAATTACCCTAGACGAAAACATCCTAACATAATACATAACAAATGTACATGTCTTCCGATGCAAAATTATGAATAACATTTTAAAAACAATGTGTATGCAGCAGTGGTGTTTATATTTGGATGTGAATATACTGTTGAATTTTGTTATTTGATGTTGTGTGGTATATGAAGAATGAGATCGTGTTTTCACTTTTTGTTTAAACTGACTTGATAGGAATGAAAGTGGCCTGCATAAATGGTTACAGAGGGAGGAGAAAGTTTCTGGGAAGCTTAGCCAACAGCAAAATCGTCTTAATGATGACCGAGATGTGTGAAGCCTTGGGACTGACTTACGCGTCTCAACCATCTTTTCATGCTATCCCTCTCAAATCTCAATTCCTCTCCTTTATGACTATTTACTTCACTCTTTTTCTCTGTGTTCTGCCTCTCTGCATTTAATGAGGTTCACAAAATTCATTTGCTTTTATACTGAGGTTGACACTATTTTCGACAGATTTCCGTCGTAATGTTATTTTTACCAAATTAAAATCATTTCTTAAAAGTCTCCAAATTATATGTTTTTATTCATATCACATTAAAAAATAGTGAATCAAAAAGGTAATTTCATCTCTATCATGTATTAATGTAACTTATTATTATTATTATTATTATATAGGTTAACATGCATGCAAGTATGGTAGTTTCCAACACAATGTACCCTCTCTTTTTTGACCTAGTCCATATAGGTTCTTAGGTAGAGTTAGTGGGTCCAGTAAACACCCCTTCTTCCATATTACCTCAGCTCTTCTTTAATCTTGTCCCTTAGTACTACCCTACCTTATATTTTGTCCAAGCCCTTCATGGTCACTCCCAACAATGCCACCTCATCATGTTATCACCACAACCATTCCTTTTGTTGAACTTGATCAAGAGTTTTAAACACTCATTTGAAGATGAACACGTTTTGATGACGTGGATGTTGACATTGAAGATGTATTTTAGAATTTAATTTTCTTTCGTTTTTGTTTGTGTAATTCATAAAAGATATTCATAAACACTTTTTAATTGGATAGAATTTTTTTACAATTATAAGAAATTGAAATGCGTTATATTTGAATGGTTTATAATTGAATTATTTCTTCTTTTACTTATTTTGTTTGAACAGAGTATTTAAAATATCATATATTTTATTTTTTTTATAAATTAATTAGCCTTATCTTCTAAGACAAAATTTTATTTTAAAAATATTTCAAAAAATTAAAATTATAAATTTAAACTTTGCCAAAAAAAAATGTGTGCGTAGAAAAAATGATTAGTAGTGAAATTTAGATTTTTTATTTTTTTAGTGAATTTCAAATTCCATTGCTTTATATATATTTGAAATACCTTCTAAAAATTTCTAAATTTCAACTTACTTTTAAGTTATTCATTCAAACAACTCATTTTATTTTAAGAGTCTTGAATTTATAAAATAATTAAATTACTTTCTTGAATCACCTCATCCAAGCAAACTATAAAAGAAGTTAAAAAAAATGGTTTTAAAAAGTTAAAATCAATTATAAAAAGTTTTTCAACTTTTTTTTTAATTGATTAGTTCTATAATCAATTAAATTGTTGTGGATAGTATTCTGAATATGGTAATCAATTATCTAAATTAATAATTGATTAAACCAAAGAACATTTTAAGTGTTTCAAACTCTTATAATTATGACTAATCATAATCTTTTATAATTTATTAAACTTGTTTTTGAGTTTTTAATGAGGAGAGTGCTTAATTAGTTAACACATATAATCAATTATAAATTTATAATATATAAATGTTCTAACTATTTTTTAAAATAATATTAGGATAATTTATTAATGTTTGATTATGCGGTAGAAATGGTTTTAAATAAGTGTTTTACTTTCGATGGTCCACTGTAAATTAAAAGTTATTTTAAAAAATAATTAGGTAATTGAATATTTTTCATTAAGAACATTAATACAATCCTAATTTCTTTTTTAATCTCAGTGATGTCTAGTGTGTGTATATATATATATATATATATATATGGGGTTTGCTAACGCGCGTACGCCTGTTTTTCAGTTGGTACATTTTAGCATTGTGTACCGGGTTTTAGTAGACAAAAATATCCTTATATACCATGGATTTTAAGTTCTAAGGTTAAGGGTATTTTAATAATTTTCATTCTCAAAACTAAAAAAAAAAAAAGAAACCCCCAAACCCCCAAACCCTCACTCACCTCTCTCATTCGTGTAAACCCTTTCTCTTTCATCTTTCTCACTCCAATCTTTTCTCTGTCATCTCTACTGTAGCCCCAATTGAAAAAATCAGAAACACCCTAGTAGCCCCAATTGAAAGTTAAACAATCTTACAAAAAAATGATTTTATAATGAGTTTTGATCTTATAATTTTTGTCTTATCTAATTTTATCCAATTTTCACAAGCATAAATGAATTGGTAATTGACCTGGAAAAAAATCAGAAATACTTGTTGTTAAACAATTTCTTACAAAAAATGACTTTATAATGAGTTTTTATTTTATAATTTTTGTCTTATCTAATTTTATCTAATTTTCACAAGCATAATGACATCCGAAAGAATTGGTAATTGGCCTGGAGGGTTTTTTTAGAGATGATGATTCAACATATGCAGATGATGAAATTAGAGAAATTAGTGAAGATGGTGAAATTGAAGAGATCTTGAATGAACCTTTGCCTCAAGGTAAATATGTCAATGACTCAACTCTTTAGAAAGAAAAATTGTTTAAAGGCAAGTGTTTTTTTTCAATTGGGGCTACAGTAGGGATGACAGAGAAAATGTTGGAGTGAGAGAGATGAAAGAGAAAGGATTGAGAGGAATGAGAGAGGTGAGTAAGGGTTTGGGGGGTTTCTTTTTTTTTTTTTGAAGTTTTGAGAATGAAAATTATTAAAATACCCTTAACCTTAAAACTTAGAATCCATGATATATAAGAGTATTTTTGTCTACTAAAATCCGGTACACATTGCTAAAATGTACCAACTGAAAAACAGGCGTACGCGCGTTAGCAAACCCCTATATATATATATATATATATATATATATATATATATATATATATATATATATATATATATATATATATATATATATATATATATATATATATATATATATATGGGGTTCGCTAACGTGCGTACGCCTGTTTTTCAGTTGGTACATTTTGGCAATGTGTACCGGATTTTAGTAGACAAAAATATCCTTATATCATGGATTCTAAGTTTTAAGGTTAAGGGTATTTTAATAATTTTCATTCTCAAAACTTAAAACTCCAAACCCTTACTCACCTCTCTCATTCCTCTCAATCCTTTCTCTTTCATCTCTCTCACTCCAACCTTTTCTTTGTCATCCTACTGTACCCCAATTGAAAAAATCAGAAACACTTGCCTTTAAAAAATTTGACTTTGTAAAGAGTTGAGTCATTGACATATTCGCCTTCAGGCAAAGGTTCATTCAAGATCTCTTCAATTTCACCATCTTCACTAACCTCTCTAATTTTATCTGCATAGGTTGAATCATCATCTCTACAAAAACCCTTCCGGCCAATTACCAATTCTTTCGGATGTCATTATGCTTGTGAAAATTAGATAAAATTATATACGACAAAAATTATAAAATGAAAACTCATTATAAAGTCATTTTTTGTAAGAAATTGTTTAACAACGAGTGTTTCTGATTTTTTTCCAGGCCAATTACCAATTCCTTTGATGTCATTATGCTTGTGAAAATTAGATAAAATTAGATAAGACAAAAATTATAAAATAAAAACTCATTATAAAATCATTTTTTTGTAAGAAATTGTTTAACAGCGAGTATTTTTTATTTTTTCCAGGTCAATTACCAATTCCTTTATGCTTGTGAAAATTGGATAAAATTAGATAAGACAAAAATTATAATAACGGCAAGTGTTTCTGATTTAAGGTTTGGGGGGTTTCTTTTTTTTTTCAAGTCAATTACCAATTCTGCTTGTGAAAATTGGATAAAATTAGATAAGACAAAAATTATAAGATGAAAACTCATTATAAAATCATTTTTTGTAAGATTATTTAAAGACAAGTGTTTCTGATTTTTTCAATTGGGGTTACACTAGAATGACAGAGAAAAGGTTGGAGTGAGAGAGATGAAAGAGAAAGGATTGAGAGGAATGAGAGAGGTCACTAAGGGTTTCATGGGTTTCTTTTTTTTTTTTTTAAGTTTTGAAAATGAAAATTATTAAAATACCCTTAACCTTAAAACTTAGAATCCATGATATATAGGGATATTTTTGTCTACTAAAACCCGGTACACATTACTAAAATGTACCAACTGAAAAACAGACGTACGCGCATTAGCAAACCCATATATATATATATATATATATATATATATATATATATATATATATATATTATGATAGTTTCAAGTTTGACTAATATCATAGTTCAGAACATTATTTTGAACTAAACAAATATTCACACTAACTAATTGATAATATTTCCTTAGATTAGATCCCATCAAAGTCTTTGTATTTCATTTTACATTATATCAAATATTGACTTCCCAAACACATAGTCTTTTATTGGTTTAATGTCAACTCATTGTAACAAACCCAATATTCTTTCACAATATTAACATACTATTTTCAAGCATAGCAAAATAGATAACTATTCAGATATGTCATTCTTTTCTTAACCAATGATCTATACACAATCCAAATATATACAAAAAGTTAAATAATAGTTCTAGAACATATATATAACTTTCTTTAATCAAATTTCATTGAATAAAAACAAATATTTTATTTTATTTTATTTTTATTATTCTATATATTTCTTCAAACTATAAAGAGAATGTTATTTAAAAACATATTGAATAAGATAAAATCAAATCAAAACAATAACTTTAAATAAATAAATAGATATGAGAGTTAGAATGTCATAAACAAATATAATAATAAAAATATAAATTAAATTACATGATCAATATGTAAAAATAAATTAAATAACATGGTCATAAATTCAATGAAGATGACCGCGTATAACTAGAATAAATTAAATATATAATTATAAATAAATAAACAACAAGTGCATAATTGAAAATGAATTAAATGAAATAATATACAGGAGTACGTAACTAAAGATAAATTAAATAAAGCAAGTAAACAACATTAGTGCATAATCGAAAATAAATTAAATTATAGAAATAAACAAAACTGATGCATAACTGAAAATAAATAAAATAAAATAAATAAATAAAATTTGTGCGTAATTATAAATAAATTAAAATTAATTTATATACAAATAAATAAACAAGGCATAACAATTGAAATAAAATAAAATAATATATAATCCAAAATAAATAAAAATTTAATAAACCACATATAAGTTTATTAAGATTAAAACAATAAGAGCTTAATCTTTTCCTCCCCAATACTTTTTTTTATAAGAGTGACACTAGGAATACTTTGATTATTTAAAATTTCTTATAACTCCTTGCTTCAATTTTTCTTTCTTTCTCTTTCTCTATCTTTCTTTTTTCTTAATTAGTCTCTCTTTCTCAAACATTCTCTCTCGAATCTTACGTTTTTTTACCTTATTCTCTAAAATTATAAATAAAAAAAAATTGAGTTGAGACACATAAAGTGTTGTCTTTAGAAAGAAAATACTCCGATAATAATATAGAATAATAATTCACTTCTTTCTCAATGTATAACAAATCTTTAAATCAATCTAATAAAGTAAATAATCTCTAAACCTTATAAAATCAATATTTTTAAAATATAATATATAAGATGAGACTGAAAACACTTGAACTATTGTGTTTGTTATGTATTTTCTTCATGTTATATTTATACATCAGTAGAAGAAAGTAAATAGTAGTAAATATGATTTAAATAAAGTGATCAATAAGAATAAATTTGATTCAAATAAAATAGTAAATAATAATAAATTTGATTCAAATAAAATAATAAATAATAATAAATTTGATTAAACTAAAATAAATATTTCCAACACTTAGTAGATACTTTTAAATAATATTTTTTAATATATATATATATATATAATAATAATTAATATATAAATTTTAATTAATTAATATAGTTTTTTATTTGTTTTGTTTTGGTTTTTATTATTTTCACTTTACGTGGTTATAATATTTTTAAAAACTACTTGATTTTGTTTCAATGTTCAGACTTTATTTAGAAACATTTTTTCTAATATATGAATTTAATCCTAGGAACTAAAATGTAAGATTTTCTAAGTGAGAAAAAAAAAATAGACAATTAGTTATCTAGAAGTATACATGTTAGATACCCTTCCAACAACCTTATTCGTAGAGGTTGAAGACCAAGTTGATGTTCCCCTAAAACATATCCTCCTTTATTAATAATGAAACACATCCAACTCCATTTTAGATTTACCTAAACGTAAACCCTTTGAGACACCTACATACCCCTTTCAAACTTATAAATCCCTTCTACCACTTTCCAACCCTAACTTTCCTACATCTTAATTTATGGCTAATCAATAATAAACAATAAATTTAATTAAAAATGTTTTTAAGTGAATGTGATATATTTTAAGAAATAAATTTTAAATTTAACTTAATTCTACAAAATTAATTTTTAAATAGATTATACACTTATTAATATGTTCTAAATTTATTTTATTTTTCATCAATTTGATATCTCAAACATAACTTTATCCAATCAACCTTTATTCCCACTTTTCCAACTGCCACACTACTCATGACATCATGATGAATATAACATAATAAAGAATGAGACATATATATATACTTTATATATTTTTATATAATGATCATAATTAGAGAGTTTATAATTGTAGCAGCCGCCTATGATACAATGACCAAAAAGAAAAAAACAAGAAATAAACTCGCAGACAAAGTGTTTATCGTTTTTTAAGAGAAAAACTAAATATAAAAACGAAAAACAAAAAATAAATGAACAAGACTTATAACAATACCTTAATGGAGGTCATCGTCTTCATCTTATTGTTAAATATTCCTCCGTTATAATGATGGAGTGAAAGCAAAAGCAACTAAAGGCCAAACACTTGAAGAGTTGATGATACAATAAAGAAGTACCAAATTCATATGCATACCAAAAAACAAAAAACAAAAAATATTATTCTTTCTAATGCTGTTTTCATGTTAATGGTATTTTATTTTAAGCGTCATGAACTATACCATAATATTATTTATGATTACAGTTATATAACTTATTACGTTTTTTTTTTTAAAGTACATGTTAACTAATCTCACAAAGATACAAATGAACTTTTCCCAAGGTTGAAGACAAAAATCCTAAAAATAAATAGCACACAAATATATACCGTGTATTTTATTGAAAATATATAGCATTTATAAAGCAAAGATTTTATAAATTTGAGTGAATTTTAGAATGACTGATAATATTTTATTTTAACTAACTAATAAGCATGGTAAAAATTAAGAAATTATTTCAATATTTATTTAATTTTTATGCTTTTAATATTTTATTTTAAAGAACAACTCCCTTGACATCACCTTAGGCCTTCTTTTTTTTATAAACTTTGCTCCGCTAAGAAAAAGCAAAGAACACAAGCAATAAACATCTTATAAAATTCAAATCCTGATCTTAAAAATCAATACACAACCTTAAAATGAAGATATTCTGTATATTCTAATAGTTGTTGTAAGTAAAGTACAATTACTTATACCTCTTATTCCTCCTAAACAGAAATAAAAATGAAAAGAAATCTTCTAGCACGCAAATAGATGGAGAATAACAACCAAGCCTTTTTGTTTATAACTATAAAAAAGCGGTAATTTATTATTTGTAAAGAATTGAATAAAAAGTACTTAAATCAGATAAAGTAAAACAATTTTTATGTGATAAGACATTGATGTACTTTGAGACGTGAATATAATTGAGATGTGATAATTTATAATAATATTTCGCATGAGTGTATTTAGAAATTAAATAATGAGAGAAAACGAAAAACAATACTTAATTTTTTTTCGAATATTGGAAACGATTTGAATGAAATGTTATAGATTATGTACTACTATATTTACAATTATGTTTTTTAAATAAATTATTAGAACTATATATATATATATATATATATATATATATATATAAATTATCTTGTAACAAATTCAGTGGACAAAAATACTTTTATATATTATATATTTTAAATTTTAGATTAAGAATATTTGAATAATTTCTAATTTTTTTATTTTAAATTAAAAATAAAAAATATTAAAATATCTTTTGTCAACTAAAATTTATACGATGTTATATAAGTTAATAAACCATATATATATATATATACACACACACGATGCACACATACCAATCCATTGTTGGTATGTGATATGTGTCGTTTTTGAGTGGTTTCATAATGTAAAATTGATAGGTTTATAAATTGTATGATTTTTTTAACTTGATAATCGGAAATAATTTGACTATGGTAACTTATTGGAGTTGGACATGAGAACGGGTTGTGTCAAGTACAAATAACATTTATTTGTTATATAAAAAAAATTCATTCTTTATCTGTTCATTATTTATGTGAATATTTGTTTAAAAAAATTGTGAGCATTTAAAAATTTTAAGGTATTCATATATACTTATAAATATTTTAAAAATCTAGTCTTGGTTTTTCTCATGATACTTATGAACTGAAAAAAAAAATCTAGTTTTTTTTGTTTTTGTGAAAAAAATCAAAAATCAATTTTTTTTTTGGGTTAAATATGTTTTTCGTCCCTTAAGTATCACACGATTTTGATTTTAGTCCCTACTCGAAACTTTGATGGTTTTTAGTCCTCATAGTTTTGAAATTATTAGTATTAGTCCTTAAAAATGGACGGCGTTAAGTTTTAATAGATGTGGCAAACGACGATGTCCAGCTACGCTCTGCACTCTCTGCCACGTTGCTGGCCAATAAGAATCTGACACTAACGGCGATGTGACATGTCATTTTCTTTTTTTTTTTTGACAGAGTAACCTTTTGCCACATTTCTCACGTGCCACGTTTCTGAGATTGAAAGTGTCCTCCATTCACCACCCTCTTCTCCTCCTCTCCTCCACTACCGCGACCTTCCCTTTCAACTTCATTCTCGCGCAAGCCGCCGCCACCAACGCAAGCCGCCTCCAACCGTGACAGAACTAATACAACAACCCTAAATCGCGCTCTAGAGAAGAAACCCATCCAACAATTCACAACACCAATTTAAAAATATAATTTATATATTAAAAATTGTATTTATCATAATGTACAGTGGTTCTTAAAATCTGGAGATGTTAAATAGATGACGTTAGAAATTGATTGGAGGGTTTACCAAAAGGGGAAAACATTGTCTGAACCTGCATAAACAAGGCAACCCGGTTAGGGTTCAAGGATTGAAGTGACCGGAATTTGAAGCATAAAACTGGTGATTCACGTGTTTCAGATTTATGAAGTATTGGACTTGTTAGTGACAGTAACAATTGAATAATCAGCAATGGCAAAAGCAGTGATCGGAGAAGAAACCCGACTCAAATTGGCGGAGGATCGCCTCAGCCAATCCGCACTTCCATCGGAGGCACATTCTCCAATGCCATCTTTGTCACACTCTCACTCTCCCAAATATCTATCTAACTAACTACCACTTCCGATTTTACTTTCATGTGGGTCTTCTAATCAGCAAGTTCAGCTCCGCTTTGGGCCGCGCCTTCATCTTTGATTTGGTTCCCACCCCACTTCTACCACAATCACTCTGTATTTCGACGCACTCAAGGTGTTGGTTTCAACCCTTTCTTTTATCTTCCTAAAATGAAGCATTCAAGGTAAGCACTGTGTTGGAAGGTATTGGAGTGAGAGAGGACAATCGAGAGACTAACGTGAGATGAATCAGGCCCAACAGCTTCGCATCGTGTACCCATCAGGAACGACCCACTAGACAGTGTTGCTGGAGGGCGTGGAGGGCGAGGGGCAGAAACAGGAAGCTTCTGGGTCGCCGTAGAGGATGAAGTTAGGTTCAACTTGGAAAATGAAACAATCAACGTGGCACGACAGCTCACATCAACATGGCCTTGCCGTTTGCCACATCAACTAAAATTTAACGCCATCCATTTTTAAGGAATAATACTAAGAGTTTCAAAACTACGAGGACTAAAAACCATCAAAGTTTTGAGTAGGGACTAAAACCAAAATCGTGTGATACTTAAGGGACGAAAAACATATTTAACCCTTTTTTTCTTTAATTATCTAGTCTTGGTTTTTTTCATAATTAAACTAAATCTCTTTTCTAGTTCAGTTATAGAGATAACTGAAGTCTATTATAATTTTTTTAAAATAATATTTTAAAAAAAGTATTATTAGTTAGTTAAAATTGTACAAGTGACCATATTATTTTTGTTTTCAAAATAAAAATTCATACTTATCAGTATCTATATTTTGTTGGGTATAAAATCTGTGTCATAATCTCGTTGGATAGTGGATATTCTTGCATCCCATACTTGCATGGTCTTAAATACTAATTAAATAAAAAAAAAGTTACAACAATAATTTAACTCAAGGATACATTTTCTTTTCTCCAATGTCAAATTTTAAGAAAGAAATTATAATTACGTAAATCTTAAAATAAAGTAAATAATTTTCATAATTATTGAAAATAGTAAATAATTACAAGCTTAAAATTTCATAACAATTGAAATATATATTAATTTTAATAAGACGAAAATTACCTGAGGTGATAATGTCGGCCAACTCAATCTTTTATACCAGATCCGCATTTGGTTAGTAATTTACGTATTGGACTCATATATCTTATATAAAATATTTGAGAGTTACTCCTTCCACCACCACACACGACTCCCTACACCTCCCAATTCCTAATTTACCCTTCAATATATGCGTTCACGGATGTCAATGTTCATGTGTGAATATCAAGGTCAGGAAAAACGGATGTCGACGTCCGTTTAATGGAGGGTGCACCGGGAAAATCAAAGTCCATGAAGATACACCACCAACTGGTTCTGGGAAACACCACCAATTCCATCCATCCATGAAATCCCCCAACAGAGCTTCATATGCATCCTCCGCAGCCAACATCAAAATGAAAACTTTGTAAAAGAATTGTGCATACCTTGTCGGTCTCAGCTTCATCAGTAACCTTTAGCAATCAACACTAACCTCCGACAACCACTAATCAGGGAAAGGGACTCCTCCTCAAATTCATGAAATCCTCCTCAATCTCCTTCTTCATCAGAATCAGAAAAAATTTCAGTGGTCGCTCCTCTTTCTCCGACGACCCTCTTAATTTCGGAGACTTTTCGGCGTCGGGGATACTCTTCAACATTGAAAACGACGTCCTGACCCCGACCTTCCTCTCGTCAATACTGACCGTCACGGGAGCGATTGGGTTTTGGATTTTCTCTGGTTTCTTCTTGCAGGTCTCGTGAGTCATAGCGGCGACATTGGGTTTTTAGGGTTCTGTTCTGGGTTTGATTTGGGGTTCTTGGGCTAGTTTTTCTGAGTGCAAGGTTGAAGATGACGACGCGAGGGCGGAGATGATGGAGAAGAAGACGCTCACGCAGCAGAGCGATTTAGGTTAGTGAAGGATTCACAATGGAGGTTTATGGTGAAAAATATGATCTTGCCGTTGTAGATGGTACGAGACGCAAAGTGGTTCTTGTGGTGCGAGTAGCTCATGGAGAGGAGCTGATGCGTTAATGGCGGAGGAGGCTCACTGAGGACTGGCGGTGAGGATGATGACAATTTGCAGTCCTGATGGTGGTGGCCATGGAGGCTCGCGACTGACGACGAGGTTGATGGTGATGGATATAAGGTTTGGCGGCGACAAGGTTGGTCGCAGCGGAGGCAAGGTTGGTTTGGTCGCAGCGGAGGCAAGGTTGGTGGTGATGGAATTAGCGTTTCTGTACAGAAGAAAAAGTTGACGTGGTAGGTGAGGGGGTGTAGGGAGATTTAGGATTTTAAAAAAGATAAATAGAATTAAATTAATGTAGGATATTTTTGGAATAATAAAAATAGTGTGGAGGTGTAAGGAGTGCTTGGGGTGGTGGAGGGAGCAACTCTCAAAATATTTAGGTTGAAATTACTAGCCCGCCCCTTTTAGAATTTGCTCGTAGGCCCGTGGACCTGTGGACCGGTGTGCATACTTGAGTTGAAGTTCTTTTTTTTAATGACAAATTTCATACTTTGACGAAATTTTTTTATTTATCCTATATATATATTGGTTAAACAATTTTCGCAAATTTCATATTCAGTTCAACAATTTTAGTAAAAGTGGTTAAAACTCTATATTATAATAAAAATTTATGGAAATTAAATTTGATAGATTTTTTATTTCTTGTATAAGGCATATAATTTAATGTTAATAAATGATAAAACATAAAATTAAATATAATAAAAAATAAAATGATTATGATATTTTTTTTTCTCTCCTCTTTCCCTTGAGTTAGTTACAATTTGTGTTTGTCTCCCACCTTAAAATGAAAATTAAATGCAAATTATTATTCTACTTTCATTTCTCATTTATTCATTTTTGAAGAAAAAAAGAGTAACTATCTCTTGTCTTACTTGATAATAAAATATCACTTTCATAATACATTATTTGATAGTCATACTTCTAACATGAATAAAACAAAAAATATTAAAATGAATTAGATGATCAAATATTTACACTATAAATTATTTAATTTGACAAAGTTGAGGTTTATGTTTCCTTAATACATTGATTGAAGAAAACTTTAGAAAGGAAAAAAATGTAATTAAGGTTGTGACATGAGGAGAAGTACCCTAGAGATCAAAGTGTCCTTAATGGATATAAGATGAATGAAATGATTGAGAGAGTAAATGAAAATTGCATGATAGAAAAAAGATTCTTCAAATGAAATGAAATAAAAGATTAAAGAATGAAAATTAAAGTAATGGATTCTCCATAGCCTTTCATTTGGTTTGTGATTGTGAGTATTTTGGTGAAATACTCACTTATTCTATCATTATCCACCATCTGCAGTAACTCATACTTCCTTTTAAGTGTTTGAAGTTTTACCTTCTTGATCTTTTCTCCTCCCGCGTGACTTCACAGCAGAATATTCCATGCTTCCTTGGTTGTGGTTGCATTATGAATCTTCTCAAAAGTGTGCATCACCAACACATTGATGAATGATGAACAACGCCATGTTATCTTTCTTTCTGGCTACGGTCTTCTGATCATCTGCAACACCTAGAGTAAGTTCATGGCAATCTCCTTCAACCACATCACTCACATATTGATATTTGAATAGCACTTGCATCTGTATACTCCACATATTCTAATTTTTCTTTGTAAGAATTGGAAGATTTGCTGATGGAATATCACTGTTAGCCATCCTTTAGCTGCTCAAGCTTTATCAAGAAGTGAAATCTTGTCAATCTTCTTCACACTTCAACCACCCCTCCTAACCACCAATCCGAGATGTGATTTCTAAAGCATAGGAGTTACGAACCTAAGCTCTGGATACCAGTTCTATTGGAAAATAGAAGAAGAAGATTGAAAGAAATATATGTTTTGTGTATATTCAAATGACAGAGGCAAAGCATGCTATGTCACACCCTCTTTAACAACGTTTGATCAATTTGATGGAAAACCTTTATTTGATTGAATTTTACAAAAATAAGGACCCAATTGAGACGCCGAAAAAGAAAAGGACCTATTTGAGATTCTAAACGAAAATAGGGACATAAAGAGACATTAAACCTTTTATTTTTTATTTTAAGTTTTAAATCAATTTCAAAATATACGCCTTTCTTTTAGAAATAATGAACTCTTTGGATGATGTTGAATATATGGATAAAAACTCCTGTAATTTTATCATAGGATGAAGAATTGCACGATCCCCAATAAGCTTTTTCCATCTTCCATAACTTGCATTCCCTGCATCAAAATACAACCTACTCGCAGTATACTAGTTATGTTTAGATCCAGATTCTTTCATAACATCAAACAAATGGAGCACTTTACATACAAATCTAAATAAAAAACTTATTTTAAATTTAATACTAATTATAAAACATTTAAAAATTTGAGAAAACAACTAACTTGGTGGAGCTACATAGGGTGGTGGTTCGTGAAACCTCCATGGTACTAAGTTCCTTACTTCCGACGAGCTATGACACAACTAACACAACCTAGGCAAAGGTAGGAGACATGCTAGAAGGAAAAAACATGAAGGTAGAGAGCGCACAATAAGGAAATGAATGTTTGGAAAGGTCATCATGATGAGAGAGGCGAGGCAATGTGAGATAGGTAAGGGAAATAGAAGTGGTATTGAGGGAATAAAGTAAAGAAGAATTGGCATCATGAAAAAGATTGAATGTGAAAATATACACTTTGTACCAGAGGAGGCCGGACGGTCATAAGGCTGTAAGAAGTGATCAATACTGACCGGACGACCCTAAAACTATCTTCAGTCTGATCGAACGACCGAAGGCGAACGACCGGTGAACTCTGCAGAAGACTTACGCGAAGATTAAGGTAATTCGCGATTAAAACCATTGGGCTGAAATTAGACAATGATTAACATCTCACTAATCTCAAGCCCATGACAAAAAAACTATAAATACAGGGCAAAGGTAAGAGGTAGGTTTGGTTGCATTTACTGCGCATTTATTACTATTATATTGAATTGTCGAACGACATACATACTGACTTTGACATCGGAGGACCTTTGACAGGTACACCTCCGAACGGAAGAACGAGATTGAGGATCTTAGAACGAAACCGGACAACGAGAGAGCAAATTGTGAAGGTGTTTAGTGACTCAACCTCACAACCGAAACATTTTATACATACTGACTTTGGCATCGGATGACCTTTGACAAGTACACCCCCGAACGGAAGAACGAGACTGAGGATCTTAGAACGAAATCAGACAACGAGAGAGCAAATTGTGAAGGTTTTAGTGACTCAACCCCACAACCGAAACACACTTGGTTAGGTATTAGGTTTCATTACATATTACATTAGTTGAACAAATTATCAATGTATGTCATTCTTAATACCATATCAGTTGTTGTTGCAACCCATGTAGTATCTCACCCTTTATACTACATTAGTTGTCACTCCAACAAATGTAAAAAAACTATTATTAAATATTAAATTATTCTTACCAATTAACTTATGATATAATAATCTAATTTGTTTATCGTTCTAAACTTAATTAATTATTTATATAGGTATCAAAACGGGCCACCCAGCCCGGCCCACCACAGGTTGGTCATTTAGTGAGCCAACCCAACCCGGCTCATTTATTAGCGAGCCAGAAAAATTCGAACCCGGTCCGACCCACCACGGGTTGGTGGGTAAACGGGTTGGCTCGCTGGCTCACTTAATTAAAATTTTTAAAAAATAAAAAAATTACAAACTTTCTATAATTCAAATCTAAATAAATTTCACTCCCAACATGGGTGTTTAATTAATTTTGAAAATAAGAAACTTAAATAATTTTTTCAAACAAAAAAAATAACAAATATTTTTTTATAAAATTAAAATTAAATTTTAATAAAAGAAATTAGATAGGTAGGTTGGTTGGCCAACCCGACCCACAACGGGTTGAACCCGCATGAACCGGGTTTAAAGAGTCGAGTTGAAATCTAACTTACATAAAAAAATACATTTTTTTCAAATCTAATCCGGTTCAAACCCGTGATGGGCCGGATTGACATGAGGTTGTAAGCTCTAATTATTTGTGACATCCTTCAATCAATTTAATGTGGTGCTAAAGATACTAGTTTATTTGCTCAAAATGCAACCAATGATTCTCACTTCAAAGAAAAATACAATTAATTGACATAAAAAGATATATACCACACGCATAAAAAGATAAGTGTAAAAATAATACAAGTATTCATTTTACCATACTCGTCATTAAACATTATCAAATAACTATAATCAATACATTTATTAATTCCGTGAAAAATATTTTTACTATTATATGCATTTTAAACCATGTGTTAACCAATATTTATCCTTCGTTATTTTGATGGGATGTTTGTAATGAAAAACTTATTTTTTTCAGTAAGTTAAAAGTATAATTAAAAGAATAATTCTAAAATAATTATTTTTAGAATAACTTGAATCCTATTGTTTAAACTTATTCTTTTAATGGTCACATAACCTTCATCTCACTTATTAATTATCCATACAATCAAAATATATAATTTTTATGTTTCATAGAATTTTCACAAAAGTTGACGCATATAAAGTTGTGCAATAGACACTAAAGCTTTGTTCTTTAAGAAGATGAATTTGGGAGAGAGAATGGATGAATTTAAGGGATTTGAGAGTGAATTGATGACTTTTTTTTAGGAGATTTGGAAGTGAGTGAAAATGGATTTTGAGGTAAAATTTGTAAAAGTTAATGTAGATAAAAAACAGTTTAATTTGTAGAAATTAAAGATTACAAAAATATTCTAGTAAAAATAATATAGAATGATAATTGTTAATATTATATATAATTGTAAAAATTATTATATAGAGAAAAAGAAGTAAAAATTAATTTTTAAAATAAAAATTGTATTATTATAATAATAATAATTACTATTATTTTTATAATTATTAATATAATAATAATTATAATAATAATAATATTAATAATTATTATTATTATTATCTTTATTATTTGAAATGTTGTAACCAAATACCACTATCATGTAACTGAATATCAAGGAAAGAGAATCAACAAAGGGTGGTGTATTCGAATACACACCCCTAGAAGCGTATACAACATCATAGAAATTGAATCTACTACATTGTGTGTTTTGAACAAGCCTTGGATTCAATAAGGCTATGGTGGAATCTGTTTCACTCTTATAGTACTTTAATCATCACTAATATATAAAAGAATTCTAATTAATAATATAGTTTTTTTTTTATCTCTATACTATATGTGTCCTTTTTCCCTATGGTAATAATGGAACAAAAACTAATTTCTATTATTAATTTTACAAAAAATATATTTATAAAAATTTATTACAAAATAATAATTTTTATAATTTTATCATAGAAGGTGATCAATTAAACTAAAAAACAAGTAAACTTAAAAGATAAAATAGTGAAATAATTTCTACTAATAGAAATAAAAATAATAATACGTATGTATAAAAAACCAATTACAATTATACAAAATAATTTTCTTTATTAAGAGTTATATATAGATATATATATATATATATACGGATAAAAATACACCATTATTATTAATTGTTCAAAACTATTTTAACATTTTTTTTAAATTATTTCGATTATGATACATAGTAAAAAAATATTAGTATTTGATTGTACTCAATAATATAATATAATTTATAGTTATGCTTACAATGTTTAAAAACTGATGAAAAAATATTTGAAATTTTGTAGTAATTAAAAATATTGATTTTTTAAGTTCGTAAACTTTGATTTCCATTTATTACCTTTATGTTATTTATTTATTTATTTAACAACTAAGCTATACAAGACTAGTTATGCTGAAATTCTGTATTGTTTGGAATAATGTTCTGAAACAAGACTGAATAATTCCAAATTTTCATAATGCCATTTCTAATTATGTTTATCAATAAATTGTAATCAAATATTTTTATTTAATGTACATTGAATTTATTTTCTCATTTAATACTTTTTATGAAATAGAATATAAAATACATTAGCATTTATTACACAGACCGACTACTTAAAAAATGCAATAAATACTTGAAAGTTTTAAAATTATTATACTATAATATTTATTTACTATATTAAAATCCTTTACGTTATAACTAATTAGGTAATAAAAACAATTTTTTTTTATTTCCCTAACGACTCTAAAGTCAAATTTCAGAGAGAAAATAAACTCATTTATTATTCTAACTATTCATTAAGATGCATGTTAGTGAATAAAAATATATTAATTACAACATCTTAAATCAATGGGAAACCAGCTACTGTGTTGATTTGTTCATAAAACCTTTTTGCATGTATAAATCACACTGATAGGGAGAGGATTTCTGAGGTCGAGAAAGAAAAAGTATACAAATTCTTGATTTCTCAAATTCTTGATTTTCTTCGCACTCAAGAATATCTGTTCTTCTTTGATGAAAAGAAAGATTGAGGCAATGCAGGCAACGCAGGAAACAGGTTCACATGGAAGCGATCACGTTGAGAAAGAGAAAGTATACAAGAAAACGAAAAACTCTGCAATCAGTAGCACAACTAAGATCGTTCATCAACCTGAACCAGCATGTGATTTGAAGGAAAAAGGAAAAGCTGCGTATGAGGATGCTGAAATGGACCCAGAAATTCAACATTTGATAAAAACATTGTTCTGGGAGATTGATAATTGTCCTAAAAGCCTAACAGAAGAAATTCCTATCAAGGTAAGCAAAAAGAAAGAACAAGCATGATCAAATCATAGGATACATGTTCTTATAGGGCATTCATAAAACTCACTGGTGTATGCATGTTTTATCTTCTGTTTCTCTGATGTAAATAAAACTTCAATTTCCTTTCTTTGTCTGTAATTGGGATTGAATACCCTTGTAATCCCTTTTCAATTAATGTTACATTTTTGCTTATAAATTTAAACACTGAGTTAGTTCACTAATAGGGCATTATATAGTGATTAATAATTAGTATGCAAGAATATTGTTTCCTCATATACATGAGAAAAAAAGACATTCAATTTGAAGGATTCAATACAATATTTTTCTTCTTTTAAGTTGTCCTTAATTAACTTGTAGTTAAGTGGCAGTTTGTTGTTTATCATGTTCCAAGTTGATGGGTTATAATGATAAAGACTGTGACTTTTTTTTTGGTATGTTAGAGGTTTTTTGTTAGATGATTTTCGGTTATTGTATCATTCTTGTGGAAATATCGATGTTAGTTTACGATAAATAGTGTAATTGAACTTATCATCGATACTTGGTATGTTTAATTTGTAAACTTTTTAAAAACTGTTTTGACTATAAAATGATTTCCTTCTTTCTGTGGAATTTCTATAAGGTGTAATTCACACTTAGGTTTTATAAAAACCTGAAAGTTTACCCTTCTTTAGGTCTCGGAATTTGTAGTAGAATTTCATTATTTTGAAATACAAAAAAGTTAAAAAAAATTGACAGAAAAAAACAAAGGGCTTTTTCTTAAAACAAAAATTTGTATTCATTCGAGTTCTGAACCCTAGCTGATGAACTTTTAAAATTAGGTAGTTTAAACTTTTTTATATTGATTCTACCAGATGTCAAATGCGAAATTTGTTATATTTGTTCTGCTTGTAATCTATGTAAAAAAAAAGGGTATTTTGAATATATATATATATATATATATATATATATATATATATATATATATTCTCTTTATTTTTTTTCATCTACATGTGTTTGTTCCCAATTTAGTAGAATCGTCCTACTAATTTAAAGCATTATAAATTAAGTATTAAATATAAATACTCACACAAACATATTTATATGTTACACTCTACGTGTTTTAAAAGTTAACCTTTAAATTCAAACTTCTTAAGTAATATATATATATATATATATATATATATATGAGTTACTATTACTTCTTACCGTCCACAGACTTTTTATTGTCTCCCACACTTCAACATATGTATTATCTTACACTCATGTATAACATATAATTATAACAATTGGAGAAACTACAAAACAACTTATAATAGGTTAAGCTAGTTTAATTATAATAAATCAATGCAAATATATACATCATCTCACAAGCAATTTTCAAAATGATAACAACTCAACACATTTAACAAGAAATGTCTATACATATGTCTTTATTGGAACCAAATCAATATCTCAAAACTAACTTAGTACACAGTTATCTAGACTTAAACATTTAACTATACTTTTGAAAGACATATGTATGAAGTAAACTCAGATTTTGCACATGTCATGCAATCTCATACTCCCTTTGAGTAATAAATTAGGACCAATGTCCCCCTCAAATATGATAGGATAAATTATTATACATACATCTCTCATTAATGTTTCATATTGAAACATTATATTGTAGGAACTTCCTTAGACTCTCATAACTAGATATATTATCTTCAATGTGAGTTTGCTACTAGGATGATGTCGTCAAATCACGGTTCAACACATTATAAATCCAACTTAGTATCACACTCCCTCCCTATAAGTTATTATGACCTCATCATCCACACAATTCATATATCACATATCTCATCTCCAAAAATCCATTACACACATATATCTAGTATGAAACATTTTAACTTTACTCATTCCTATATTTCATACACCCAATATCTCATATCAAACAATTATACAAACATATGCAATTAAAAGCATTATAATTGAAGATTTTAAACTAGTTATTTTCTATTAGACCCCGTATCATTGCTTAACGAGACTCTCTTATAAGGGAGCTTGCTCAATGAGCAACATGACTTGCCTAACAAGATCACACCAATGAAGCTCTCTATTTTTAAAACATTTCGCTTAGTGATGCCATGGCTTGCCTAGCAAGCGAGTACAAGGAGTAAATTTATGAAAATTTTGCCTAGCGAGTCTCAAGCCCGCGTAATGAGCATAGTTATTCCAAGCGCACTGGATTTTTAATTAAAACTTCTCATCCAGTGAATGTCTCTCTCACTCAGCTAATAAGGCCATTATAAGCTTATTTCACAAACTCGCCGAACGAGTTTTCATAATTTGTATGTATAAAATATGATATATCAAACTACTTGGTATTATTTAGGCCATTTCAAATACATTTCAGATTAAAACTCTTCGACTTTTTAACTCAAAAACACCTTAAATAGTACCATTTGGTCTTCATGATGGATCATACTCATGACTACTAAATTATAAACCAGATTAAGAGACACAAAATAGTGTTTTGAAACAAATAATTTCTATAAATAGTTCTATGTCATCTTAATATACAAATTCAATCATTTAAATCTACTTGAAATCAAACAATGTTTCATAGTTTCATCAAATTGATTTAAACACCATTATAATATACTCGCTTCACTTTCTTAAAAACATAAACCACATACCACCACAACTTAACTCTCACATGTAACTCTAACAACAAGGAAAACTCAGGTCAATTATCTAACCTCACCAACATGACCAAAAAGAACATATTCATATTGAGCTACCTAAGCTCACATGTGTCCCCTTAAAAAAGAGAAAAAAGCTTACTTTAATTATAAATTTAATCGATTAGTTTTGATGCCCTCTAAGCCAGAAGTCCTAAGGTGGCTCAGTTGTTCAAAGAGACTAATGATAAAATTAGAATCTTAAAGGTCTAGAAAGAAACTTACAAAGATTATGGTTTTTATAAAATAAAATTTTATTAATGAAAATTTCTATTTATAGTTTACTTTTTAATAATAAAATAATCGAATATCATTTATAAAAACAACTTTTGTCCTTAAATCATTTGGATTGATTACCTCATCATTTTCCTTATAAAAAAATATATTTTTATATATAATAAATTTGTTTTTAGGTATATAGCCATATACAAAGTAGTACTGTCAAAATGGGTTAAAATCCGCAGGTCAATCCGGTCCACCACGAGTTTAGGCCAAGTTGAGTTTGAAAAAAATGTAATTTTTTTTATAGGCGCCAATTTTCAACCCGACTTACTTAGAATTTGGCTCACCCAGGTTGAATTCGTGATTAGCCGGGTTGGCTCACTATTAGAACGATAAGTGTACCAAATCATTTCAAGTAATATAAAATGGTAAGACCAAGTATCATTTTCCCAAGAGACTTGTAATACTAAAAAATTGTGTGATTAACAACTCATCTAGACTCAATAGAACATCACATCATTTACAAATATGTGCAACAAGATAAATTCACAAATATACAAAGTTGGAATTTGGTGTTTGAAGACGCTTTGATATGGACTATACTAGAAATTGTGTGAAATGACATTGCTAAGGTTAGTTTTCACCTATTTCACTTTTGTGCTTACCCAATTTCATATCCTCTCCATATATTTACTAAAGTCAATCCACAAAAACACTCTAGCCCTAATCCCTTAGGTGAAAGAGCCTAGGTTTTTCCTATTAAACTCCAATACCTTGGAAAATCTAACAAGCAAACTCACATTAATGAGCTGGGATCTTAAGACAACATGTGAATCATCTTCTATCCCTAGAATCAATGACCACAAGGACTCTTTTTCAGTTCTAGGTTCCATCTTACGTCCCCATAATCCATGAAACCCCAAAATAAAGTCATGAACATTCTTATTACATGCAAGCTTTAAGATTGGAAACAAGAATACTAGCAATTGATAGAAAAGTTATATATATATATATATATATATATATATATATATATATATATATATATATATTCAAATCAATCATCCATTACACAAGAATTCAGAGACTACATCTAAGCCTAACAAGATGAATCTGGTTCTCCACTTCCATGGAGAACCCTAGAGCTTACAAACATGGATGAAAGAAGAAGGAGACCCAAAGGAAGAGTAGGAGATGTTCCCACAAGCTCTTCACGATCTCCATGAGCTCCTCTAAGTGAAGTCGCGCCTCCAAAGAACCAAAGACCTAAAGCTCTTCGCGTTTTTGAGTTAAATAGAACAAATCTGTCATGTTAGCAAAAATGGCGCTCAAGCGCCCCTAAAGAGTGGGCGCCCGAGCGCGCGTTAGTCGTGGTGCATTGGCGCTCAAGCGCCCATGGAAAAAGAGGGCCCGAGCGTGGTTCTGCTGCATTACTTCTTTTTCTCATTTTTGTGGAGATCTGCTTGCTTTTGTGGTTGATTCAGTTCTTTACATTGTTGGAGATTCTTCCAAGCACATTATTAGCTATAAAATAAAGGGATTATAGATGAAATTACACCAAAGTAGCCCAAAACATAATTATTCATAAAATTAAGATAAAAGAGATGATTAAGCACGTTACAAGCTAGAAAAGAGTTGATTTTGCTACTAAAATGATACTTAGATAATGGTAAGAATTAGCATTATCACTCACCAATTCACCTAATTTAATTTAATTATTTATTATTTTGTGTTCAATATTATTAGTTAACACATTTTTTTTATTGTATTATAGATGTGGATAAAAAAAGATGTTTCAAGAGAGCAAAATATTATGGATTTACCCGTTCAATACTCTAATATTATAAATGGTAAGTGACACAAAAACAATCAATATTAGAAACATCTTTGTTCGCCTTTTGTGCTTGCTTTTGGATTACATTTGGATTGTATGGTATTTTTTTTAATTTTGAATTGTCTTTGGAGTTTAACATCATTTTAGAATGAAATTTATTTAGATTTGAATGACAAAAAAATTGTAATTTTTTGGATTAACAAAAAAACTTGTAATTAAGTGAACCAATGAGCAAACTCGTTTAATCCACCGACCTGTGGTGGGTCGGGTCAGGTTCAAATTTTTTTGCCTCGCTAATAACCGAGGCAGGTTGAGTTTACTCACTAAGTGACCAACCCGTGATGGCCGAGTCAGGTTATATGTTTTGACAACACTAATACAAAATGTTTATACTAATAATATGAATTGTGGAAAGCAAGTAAGATAGAATAACAAACCATAATTCTATATTATTGACTTTTAAATAAATACTAAAAGATACACTTAATTTCTTTTTATTGATTAGCAATGTAAAATGTAGGAACGACAATTCGTGTCAGTGCCCCATTTATGTCCACCCGTATTTGATTCACAAAAAACGAACTAGCATATCCTGTCTTACATAAGAAATGTGGGTTAATTTATGTGGTCCGCTCTGCAAAATGTTTGACTCGTGAGTTTGCCTACGACTTGCATAACAATTATAATAACTTTATTTTTATTTAATTAAATTAGTAAAAAAATTATATAAGTCCATTTCTTAAAATAAGTAATATTTATAATTTATAAGTACAAGCTTATTAAAAATAGAAATAACTTTGAATTAAACTGAATTAAAAAAACAAATGTGAATGAAGAAGCTACTTTTTTATGGACATGATATAAATGAGTGAGTTACTTTTAAGAGAAGACTAAAATACTAAGTTCGTTCCTCATTTTTTTTTTGTGTTGCTCCCTCCACCCCCACCTCTTGCTCCCTCCACCTCCCCATTCCTGTTTTATCCCTTCTTCCACCTTCTTATTCCTGTTTTACCCTTCAGTATAATTTTATTTTTAGGATTAATATTTTTTAACTTCTACCCACTTCAATCCTGTACATGAATGCGATGATCTGGTTTATGCTTAACCAACAAGCATTTGTTATTGACAATTATGCTATTTCTTTATCTCATCACCCAAACAACACAACCATTTTAATAGTGGACCCATGTTTCTATGTTTCATGTTCTTCTGACTCTCTGTTTTTTATGCTTCTTTCCATTGTTGTATCTTTTGAACTTTCTGATTGTTTATCTTATCCACACCAACCAACGTACGAAGAGTTAAGCAATCTCACATAAAAAAATATTGATACATGAGAAAGAAATATATGTCGCAATGTGTCAGAAAAAATATTGTGGAGGATAGTTAATTTTATAAAAAGGTTGAAACATTTTATATAATCATTTAAATAAGAAATTAAAATATTAAAATTTTAAAACTTTAAGAGAGGAATTTCATCATTTAAATTTAGAAAATTTTAAATTATAATTAAATAGTAAGAATTTTGAACTTTTGAAATTTTTTTAATTAATTCATGTATACATTTTTCATTTTCTTTATTCCATTATCGTTTTGAAATTGAGATAAAAATACTTTAACACATTCTACTACAATAATGAATATTTCTCTCATGCTAACAAGATTGTGGTTAATTTTCAGATTTATTTTGCAATCATTTTATTTTACCAACATTAATGATATATGTTTCCATTGATGTCATTTAGAATTTTTTATCAATATCAATAAAATTATTTAGTCATAGAATATTCATTATTGTTAGTCATAAAATATTCATTATCGTTTGGAACCGCTGCACTATCGAATGACCACCACAAACACCCCACATCGCCGCACCACGAAAAGTCACACCACCACACCACGAAACCAAACGAATATGGAGGCAATAATATGAAGAATAACCAAACGGGTTTGGAGTAGAGAAGTAAGAGTTGGGAGATGAGAAAAAATGAATCTGGTGAGAGATAGAGGGGTGAGGATCTGGAAAGAGAGAAAGTGAGACTTGGGAGAGTGGAGGAGTGAAACTACGGGAGTGAAAATGGGTAAGTAAAAATAGACAGAAATTTAAGGTTTCAGAATAAAATAAATAAATAAGATTAAAAAAAAAGCTACTTTTGTAATTAAAAAAAATTATAGAGGGTTGGGGAGGTGGAAGGAGAAGGGGTGGTGATGGAGGGAGTAACATCCCATTTTTTTTCTTGCAGCCCGCATGACCCACCTCACATAAATGGTTAAATTCTTAACATTTATATAAAATTAAATTTTATTCATCTAAACAATCTTATTACTTATATATGTTTTAAGTATCTGTATAAGTTTATAAAATTGAAGAACAATACAGTTTAATTGTATATCCCCCAACGGTGAGATCAGTGCTATATAGGAGTTGACTAATATGAAAAAGGTCTTAAGTTTAAGTTGACTCTATTTTATAGAATAAAATAGGGATATAGTATTAATGATTGATAAAAAAAGAAGTAGATATATTGATGAGACACAAATACTTTAAACTTATAATATTTTTTAAATAAGAGCTTTCAATACAGTTATTTGGTCTGTGAATTAAATATCCACAATAAAAATATTAAATGATGAGCTAGTAAGCTTGACTATATTGCAGTAAAAAAATGTTTGAATATAATTTAAACACCATGTTCGTAAAATTATTCAAATACCATAATTCTCGATCGTTCCCTACTTTTATATATCTTAATTAATAAAAAAACGTTAGACAGAAAGTCTCTATTTATGATATCGTCTTGTTTGAAAAACATTATCATGCGTACTTTAATAAGACGGTTATTGTGAGTGTTAAAAAAAAAGGATATTTCTATAATATTCAGAGCCTATTTAGAGTAATTTAATCCAAATTATAATATTCAATTTTGTCCAGAAATAACTGTTCTGAAGTCAAAGTTTATAAAAAAAATATTTTACTTTTTCTTAAGAGTTTTTTATTTTTATTTAATTCTTAGGATAAATGTTAATAAATGAAAAATATAGTTTGTTAAACGAAACCTATATTTATAACCTTAAGCATTTTAAATCATGTAATTTTTTAAGGATATATTAAAATAATGTTATTTTACTGGAAAAAAAGTGCACCTTTATTTTTTTTCTCTCTATTATCCATCATATGTGTTTTTCCTTCTTATTATTTTCAAAACCTTGTTGACTAAATGAACTATAAGGTATTCATTGAAGAATTACAAGAAGAATTTTTCATTGAAACCATATGGGAACACTAAGTAAATCATAGAAAAGAGTGATTTCTTTTGCTATACACATACGAGACAATAAGTTTCTTTTTTTTTAATGGTGCGTGTTTTTAGATATAACTATCTACGTCCTTTTCCAAATATTTTAACTCGTGCTATGAATTTTTACATCAAATTAAATAAAATGAGTGATCATTTGTTTTTTTATTAGAAATCGAAAGGTTAAAATATTTAATTTCAACAATTCAGTTAATAAATTAAGTAATTGTAAGACACACAAAAGACTTGTATCCTAATTCAGATTTAAACATTGGTTGCAAACATCATCAGTCTTCAAACTTCATGAAATCTTCAAGCATATCTTTTTTTCAACATTCTCCCCCTGATTTGATGAAGTCAACATCCATTGTTATCCATTCTTGTAAGTTTGGAATAACAATCACAAAACTAATGAATACAAGATAACAAACAATGATTATAATTTTTTGTTTGATTTGATATACTTCCTCTGTGATATAGAACAATTTTAAATCGAACAAAACTTCATTTATATTTCTCCTCTTTGGATTCATCAAACTTATACAAGACAGATGAGAAAAATAATCAAAGACTAATACATAAATTAAAAAGTACATTTAATCGACTGAAATAGAGAATCAAATTATTTAAAAAGTGATAGAATCAACACAAATGCAAAAAAGAAACATGAAATGCATTGCATGCTCCTAACAGTCAAGCCCTTCACTTAAGGCTTATTGTGGATTTGGTCATATGAGTTTTGGAAGCGCGCATTGTAGAAATTGTGTTCAACATCATCTTGGGTGAATACTAGTTATACCAACCTTACCTTCATAATTCCCAATTGCACCATCTCCTTCTACTGTCCAATAATTATTCACTTTTTTTGTGCAGATTAAGAAAGGAGATATGATTTTGTGTGCTAGTGGTCTCTTGCAGCCCATCTTTTAAATCAACCCCAAAGTACTCTAGGAATTCTGAGATTAGTACAACATAGAGATAACGAAAATCTGTCAACCATTTTGCCTTCATCATGTAGTGACGCAACACAAAAGTCCAGTCCACTTGAATCTTATTTTGGTGCAATACATGAGCACAAAATCTCCCTCATTTAAGCTTGAGTGGTTGCTTCCATGAGGCACCATCGTCCATGTAAGGCTAACAACCTTTCTTCCACCTTGAGACCTCCAACATGGAAATTTTTTATTTCCCCATCAAGCTTATGTAGGCAATGAGAGTAATATGGAACCTTGTTGAATTCTTTAACAGCTTGGGTCTCTCATTTCCTTACTTGGATGCATCTTTGCTTCAAACCAACCACTCTCTTCCAAACTTCCTTCATGATCTCCATCTCCACCCCTTTGACACATGAGTTCAGGACTTCACCATTGAACTACAAGTTAGTGAAGAACACTTTCACCAAATTCGGATAAATGTTTCTAGACAACTCCAAAAATTTCTTCAAACGTTGATGCTTCAGTAACTTCTGCAGGTTGTCCAAATTCTCAACCTTAAGCCATGAAAGGTAAACAATTTTGGGAATGTTAATATGCTTTCTGGTCATCTTAATCATAAACACCCGAATTTTGTCTTCATTCCCCAAAAACCAAGACTCTAATCTGCCATAATGTTCATTTGTTGGAGAACTAGGAATGGAAGATGTAAAGTGTTCCTCATATTGTTAAATGACTAAGAATTGTGGATGCAGATGTCAGTGCATGAGTGCAGTTTTTATAAATCAACACATTCAATGTAAAATCAACTAGTTTATTTGTGTACGATTAATTCTTTAATGCAATTAGTGTCAGGTTTTAATGGTCAGGATATCAAAGACTCATCATAAAACTTTGCAGTTCCAAGAGTTTTTATGAGTGTATCAATCAATTAATATAATGTAAGATGCATGCACATTGAAAATATGCAAAAAAAAAAAAACTTGTTTAATGGTTAAAGAAGTCAGAAAATGCTACATTAGTTGATGCCAAAACTGTTATAACGGACGGTGTACTTTATCTCGTACAGAGATTTTGACCAAGTCAACTAATAAAGTTGTGACATATACACATGATCTCTCATAAAGTTGTCTTATTTTAATCTGTTTTGTTTTATAGTGTTGTATAGGATTCTTAGTCAAGGTAATTGCACTTGTGTTATCACAATAAAGAAGTACCTTTACCAACTTGACTTCATAGTTTAGAAGTTGGTGCTTCAACCAAACATTTTGTGCATGACAATACCTAGTTATAATGAATTTTGCCTCAACTGTGAAGAGTGTTTCACATACTTGTTTCTTTCTATTCCAAGATATTATACTTGAGCCAAGTAGGTGGAAAACTCCACTTAATCCAGTTTAAAACCAACAAAATCAAAATATGAAAAACTACTCAAGTTTATTTTTGTGTTACCTGGATACGACAAGCTAGCATTGATTGATCCTTTTAGATACTTGAGAATTCTTTTTATTGACTTGTAATGTGACTTATTTGGATTGGATTGTAATCTTTACACATCCATTGAAATGTATATCCGACTTACTTGTACTTAGATAGAGAGGTAGATTCCTTGGAGTTCTTCATTTCAAACTTTTTCAACAGGTGAAAGTTTCATGTTCAAGTTGTTTAACATAAAACCTTAAGAAGTAAGTTCAATTAATTGAACATGTTATTCACAAAACTATATGTGTAAGCCATTTAACCTGTTAAACACCATTTTAGTATATTAAATAACTACAAGACACGCCCAAGACTTTTATCCTAAGTCAAATTTGAACATTGGTTCCAATCATCATCAATCTTCAAACTTCATCAAATCTTCAAGCATCAAGACTCTTTTTGCCAACAAACATTACTTTAACTATTGTGTTTATACCTATTTTCTTTAAAAAAAATACTTAAAAATAATTTTACTAAACTTATATTATGTATCAATTTTTTTACGAAAACATTCTTTTATTAATATGAGTACGTTGAGATATTTTTAAATATTTAGTCTAGTAAAGAGATAAAGAAAAATAGTAAACTTTTTGGTAGAACATAGAATGAAATTATAAGTTATGGAGAAATTTTCATCTTTAATATAATTGAGTAATTATGACATTATTTTTTCCTTTTAATCTTAATGTTTAGAATTATAAAAATTAAATGTGTGAATTCACTTGCATTTTCTTATTGAGTATCTTGTTTTCTTTTTGTATCTCTCATCGACATAAAAAAGAAGCAAAACACAAGATATAATATCACAAATTATATGATCTTTATTTGATTAAGTATACTCTAGTCATTGAAAATATTTATTCATATATAATTGATTTATTTATAGAAAGTTCACTGCAAGAAAATCTTTAAATAATAACCATTTTTAGAGACAAAAAATAATTAGTCACTATAGTGACTAATTTAGATATCAATTTATAAACTAAAAGTTATTGGTATCTAAAATAGTCTCTATTATATGGATAAAAAACTATAATGAGTTTGTGAATTGGTCTCTAACATTAACTACCAAGGTTTTGGCTACCAAAGGAATCAATGCCTAATTTGGTTAATTAGAGACCAATTTAGACAATAATTCCTTTGGTAGCCAAAACCTTGGTAGCTAATGTTAGAGACCAATTCACAGGCCAATTATAATTTTTTGGGTTAACTATGTTTTTGGTCCTTAAATTATTAAGCGATTTTGGGTTTAGTCTCTATTCCAAAGTTTGATCCTATTAGGTCCTTATCCTTATGAAATGCATGGAATCAGTCGTCAATGATTAATGATGTTAATTTTTTTTTTGAAGTGGCAAACAAAGTGGCACATCACCACTCCATTAGTAAGACACATTTGTTGTTATTTGTGACATGTGGAAAATGAAGAAGAAAGAACATTTTACATATATGAAATTAGTTTAGGGAAAAACATGTATTTGGAAAAACATTTTGTTTGCCTTTATTGGAAGCACGTAACTCAAAAAATAAGGCACTAGAATTGAAGGACAACTTGAAAATAAAGAAGAACATTGAAGGAAAGGGTTTTCACATGTGAAGGTCTCGAAAGCGTGTAAGAGGAAGTTAGACAAAGAAAATAATGTTCAAACATAGGGATTTTAATCATGAAGTCATGAAATCTATAAGTGAGGTTAGTTTGTATATGGTTTTTCGTTTTTTGCAATGTTGCTTTGTTTGGTCAATGCATTTAGGCTTATCATTATTTTTTTAAAATTGATTGTTGATTTAGAATGTAGTGTTTGAAATGAGTTTCAATGTAGTTTTTCATCATATAGCTAAGTTCGAAAAGAAAAGAGGATTGCATTATCTGGGTGAAGAAAAACTTGTGGTTAGAGGAATTGATCCTAATGTATGGTCATATTTTGAAGCATTAAGCATAATACAAGAGTTCAAATATGTCGACAATGTTAAGCTTTGGTGGAAGGGTTCAAAAGAAAGTTTAGACAACAATTTGAAACTATTGACTATCAATAGGGATGCAATAGACTTGTCTAACTATGTAAAGGCTAATGAAGAGGAAGTTGATATATATGGTGAGCATATTCCTATCAGGCCTAAAATAATTCACTAGATTAGTGGTGTAGGTGAAGATTCAAGACAAGAAAAGGTAAGGGAGAAAGAAGTAAGGGAAGAACAAAAAGATGTGAGGGAAGAAGAGGTAAATGAGAATGATGTTGGTGGTATTGAGGATGTAGAGTTAGGGGAAGAAGTATAGGGTGTAAATGATGATGAGGATGACATTGGTGTTGAGGATGAAAAGGAAGTTAATGTTATTGAAGATTGGTTAAATAAAGACGTACTTTTTGAGCGTCTATAGATTAAAGAATTGCAAATGAAGAATGATTGGTACAATAACTCAATTAGTGTTGTTTGATGTTGAATCTATAAATTGATCCTTAGGAATTTAGTTTCTCATTAGACAATAGTGAAAATGAAAATAGAGAGAAAGAGAGAAAAGTTAAAATCCTAAAAATTGTGCAATTAATTTTTGTCTTCTCTTTTAGAAATAACTTATACTTTATAATATGCTCTAAATCTTAATCCTAATGTTACTAATGGATCTAATTAAGTTTATAAGTTCAATTAAAAATGTGCATATATGTAAATTTGTGTCAATTACTAAAAATCATTTTAAAAAAATAGTAGAAGAGTCCACGTTTAGATGTCTATATGTTCATTTTGTAGTCCTAAAAGTGTAGAATCCAATACAACTAGAATCATTCAAAAACAATATTTACAAAAAAAAAATTTATCACATAAACAATGAACAAAATTCAGATAAGCTAAAATTATAAAATTAAAACAATTACGACTAACAGGCCTTAATTTATTATTGATAAAGAATATAAACTAGAAAATTGAAATAAAATAAAAAATAGAAAATGCAATGTAAAATAAAGCCATGTATCTAATTTAAGGCTTTCGTTCACTTTTAAGGCAACTTTGAATGCAGTAAGTGGATGTTCATTTAATTTAAAATCAGGAAATGAAGCCATCGAAAATCTTGAATTGATGGCAAAGAATTCAATAAATATGCATAGTGATCGCCAAAATAGAAAAGCTTAGTACTAATGGATATTGTTTAGTACTTGGATCATATCATAACTAAAAGGGTGTTGCTCCCTCCACCGGCACACCTTTCTCCCTCCACCTCCCATTTACTATTTTGCCCCTAAGTAAAAATATTTTTTTAGGGTTATTTTTTAATTTTACTCATTCACAACCTATTCCACTAATAACTTATTCCAGTCCTTCGTATATGAGTAAAATATTTTTCTTTTATTTTAACATTATATTTCTTCCTCTCTTTCTTTTGTCGGTGTGAGATACTACAAGTTGTAAAGGTTGATGGTGGTGGAAAGAATTATCAAGCAGTCTCCCTCTCGTGGTGCAGTGTCGCTCTCGTGGTGCAATGTGTGGAGTGGTGCAGTGCGTGTGTTACTTCCTCAAGGTGCGTATTCGAATAAACCTTCAAATAAAACCCTAAAATAAAAAACGTAACCTTTAAACAGAGGTGATATCCTTCAACGGATGTCAGCATCCTTCAACGGATGTCAGCATCCTTCAACGGATGTCAGCATCCTTCAACGGATGTCAACATCCTTCAACGGATGTCAACATCCGTTTAAGGAAAAAACGGATGTCACATACGTTTTTAATTTTAGGGTTTGTTTTATTAGTTTATTCTTTATTTTAGAAATATTTTAATAATTTAATTTAAATGTTTTGATTTATTATTTTTGAATATATTTTTAATGTATTTTAATAATGTAAGGAAAATGAAGAAGAAAGAAACAGATGAGGAGAAGTGAAACGAAGAAGACAAATGGAGTTGTAGAGTAAAACTGAAGACAAATTGTTAAACGGAATTGAGAGATGGAAAGATTGAGTGCAGGGAGTAAAGTAGGAGAACTAGGTTTGAAATTTGGCAAAATACCCAATTTTGTCCCCACTTTGGTTCGGAAATCTCAAATTAGTCCCTTTATAGAAAAGTGAGTTGAATGGATCCTTACTTGTAATTAATTGACTCTAATCAGTCCCTTCCGTTAAATAGAAGGAAACGGAGTTAGTGGACTGATGATGTGGCAGTTGTCTTTGGTGAGGTGTCAATTTGCGTGCTTACGTGGTGTTAGGGTTAGGTCTTTTAGTTTTCGTAGAACAGAAAGTGAAAGATCCGAGCCGGTCCAAAATTCTGAGTCTGGAATGAATCTGGTACGAACTCCATCTTTGTTGGAGCACGTTAGGCGTTTTAGTCTGGATTTAGGTAAAGTGCAGAAGGAAAGTTGTGACTTGGTTGAGCAGCAATTAAGCCGTGCTCCTTCCTTCCTGCAGCGGCTTAAGTCCTTGACCTTTGACAGATCGGAGTCCGAAGCTGAGGTGAGGGATGGTGGGGAGTTCGTGGAGGAAAGGGAAGAAGAGGAAGGGGTGGACGCTAAGGCTGATGATTTCATCAACAGGTTTCGGCAGCAACTCAGGTTGCAGAGGCTTGACTCTATTCTACGATGCAGGGATATGCTCACACGAAACTCATAATAACACTTGAATTTAATATTATTTGAAGGAGAAGATCACCTTTTTTCGAATGTTTCTTGCTTGAACACGAGAATTTGGCTACCTGGTTTGTTGTCTGTAATCTGTATTTGTAAACCGTTGCTGTTTTGGTATTGTTATTCCAAAAAAAAATAATTAATCGATATGTATAGCAAGCAGCTAGCGATAATCTTTTGAATGTAGACAATTTTTAAAGATGAAGTCTGAGTTTTTATTTTATTTTGTAGGTTATTTATTTGTCTGGATGTTAGTCTCATCACTTGTACTGATTTACATACCTTCACCAAGACGACCTAATTAATTGAAACTTTAAAAGGAAACAAAATTATGGAAAAGCAACATAAATATTTTATTACAGGAATTCCTTAGCTCGTTTCTATAATAGAATTCCCCTAATATATATTTTTGGCATAGGTCTCTTGGGAGTCTTCTTCAACCTTTGGCGGGGCTCCATAGTCACTTAGACTTACTTTTCCATTATCAAGTTTATCGGCTGAATGTTGGTCAAAAAGTGTTTACACTGAGTACTGACATTTGGATTATTAAATTCTGCATATGCACAATCACATGTTTAAGGAGGGAGGGCTTTAAACAGCCACGATAAAATAAAACATTTCATTTTGATCACATAGCTCAAATATTATTTGCTTGTATTATAAGACTTCTAGCAGCATTTATTTTACTAACAATTGTATTCATTAAAAGAATCACACTTCAAATGTAAAAGTCATGGCTATTAAACTCAAAAGAAAAGCCATCATCATTGTCAAACATAAAAGAAAAATATAATGTAATACCACCGTGTTTAAAGAAACGAATTCATAATGACGTTTAAGAGAGACTAAATAAATAAACCCATATCTGCATTATTATAAATTTATGTAAAAGGATTCTGCGACTGGCAATTTCATGCAAGCAGAGCCTTATCCCCACAACTTATATATATGGCTTAAAACCTCAATGAAAATACAAAATTGATGAAAAGGAACCTTTTTTTCCTCTTGCCTCTTTACACACATCACTAATTAAATTGTCGTTAAACTAAAAGTACACATGCTGATGTCCATCGAGACCAAACTATGTTCTTTTTTTGGGGGATATGGTAAGAAAAAGGGCGCATTGGGGGATTACAGTAATATTGAAGAGTCTAGCAACCAGTACGAAGTTTCTGGAACCTGCAAAAGGAAGGTAGATTTTCGATCACACGAGATTTTAAACCATTTAACTCCAGGTCTCCTACTATCTTGAAATTAATCATAACAAAGAAAACATATGAAACGCTTTTCAAAGGATTCTTTGAGCTAACTAGAGATTACTTACATTTTTGTTTAGACTCATCGATTAAAGATGTCAAACAAATGGAGTCAGTAATAGATGTCAACAAAAATAGATATAGTCTCACTAACAACATATCTTTCAATAAGCAGCAGGCCTATCTTAGCCGATGACATTCATATAAAAACAGATGCATCTTTACAGCTAATGTTTACAAACATTTTCATGACCAAATTCATCCATCAGTACTGAAAACAAAATATTAACCATATCATGCATGAAATATGTTGGCTACATTCAGCTGCAGTATCATAGATGAAGGACATGTCCCATATATCATATAAGATGGTGTCAAAGATAGATTGCCGATCTGAACAACAAATTTCCTTGCTCAGTTTAATAACCAAATTAAAATATGCATCGGTCTCCCACAAGAGAAGATTATAATGGAAATTATGTTACTGAAACTTGATAACTCTAATTTTCCTTTTTAATTGTTTCTTTTAATCACTGTCAACAATACATACGTTTAAATTAGATTACACAATTACAATGCCAAACAACCAACAACCAAAATTACTTACATCAGGCCATGTATCTGTAATGAATTCCACGATGTCATAAGCTATATCCCCTTGAACATCAATTTGTTCTTTCTCGGTTGGTCCCTAACATCAATCAATCCACAAAAGTGTAAGACATTATATCCATATATGAACCAACAGTACTAGGTGTTGATCGTAGTTGTCAATCCCAAATACCAGTGCAGAGGAATTGTCCTCTTAAACACTATATAGCAGAATAGAGGGTAGCAAGATAGCCACTATGGTAACCAATTAGAAGAGAGCACAAGACAAGGAGATGAAAGAAATGTTTCAGAGAGATTAAATAAAAGACAGAACGAAGACCGAAAAGATCACGGTTAACCAGATTATCTAAGAGACGATAATAAAAAAACTATGGATAACAGAGTGTTACAAGACTAAGAAACAACGGTGTCAATTCTTATTCATAGAAGGGGGATTCATTCCAAATTGACCCCTAAAAAACCTTAAATAGTGCTGTTTCATTCCAGACTCAGAATTTTGGACCGGCTCGGATCTTTCTCTTTCTGTTCTACGAAAACTAAAAGACCTAATTCGGTCCATCAACAACGAAGACGGAACCCGGTCCAACTGGGGTGAGTTATCTCCAGAACTTCCCTCAAGATTTCTCCAACAAATCACTCCCAAATCCTTTTATCCCCAATTTTTAATAAAACCCAATTTGAAAATGGAGAACCCTAACACCATGTAAGCACGCAAATTGACACCTCACCAAAGACAACTGCCACATCATCAGCCCACTAACTCCGTTTCCTTCTATTTAACGGAAGGGACTCATTAGACTCAAATAATTACAAGTAAGGATCCATTGCACTCACATTTCTATAAAGGGACTAACTTGAGATTTCCAAACCAAAGTGAGGACAAAATTGGGTATTAAACCTAAATTAAAATAGTATAAGTAAAAAATTTTAATTTGAGGATATAATTGGAATTAAAAAAAATTGGGGAGGTGGAGGGAGAAAGGTGTGGTGGTGGAGGGAGCAACACCCTAACTAAAAGCAAGCTTTTGGCCCAATAAATTACTAAATGGATATTGTTTCCTGCACTCCATCATTTTCTTCATGCACCCTACTATTTAATTTAATTCCACTCCCACCCTTGTCATTTTATTTGAACACTATGAAGCTGGGTGGTACATAGTGTTTCCGGAATTGTATTTATACTTAAGGAAAACTTAATACGCAAAAGTTGTTTTAAATGTCATACGGAAAATAAATTCCGGAATGATTCTTCAATGCACCAGAAAAGATTATCCCCGGAAGTCAAGATTTGAATACCAAAATTCCACATTTCATTTAATTTCATTTTGCATCAGGTTACATAGAGTACATGGCATTACCAGCAGCAGCCTTACTGTGAAGAAGTGGAGGAAAACTAGGGTTAAATGAAATGTTTACCAAGGTTATTATTGATTTTTTACATTTACAATGGGGTGCTGAAAGAAATTTGAGGAGGTGGACGAAGCAGTTCCCGTTACTAATCTGACTCAATAATTGGGTAGTATCAAGCTCATGGCACTTAATACGCCTTAATCTGTGTGTACGAACACATAACACGTGACTTTTATCAAGAAATATGGCAACTGGAAATTGTGACAGTGAAAAAGAAAAAGAAAGTTGTGGCAGGTTGCCCAAAAAATTAAAAAATAAGTTCCCACTAATATTTATTAGAAAAAACACCATTTAAAAAAAAGTTGGCATCTATACTTTATAATTACTTAAATATATTATTTATATTTTTAAAATATTTATGTTAACGTACAAATAATTAAAACATTGACTTAAATAAAGATGAATCATGTTTATTATTTAAAAATTAAATTTATTATTATTATTATTATGTGAATATGATGTAAACAAAAAAAGATATATTTTTTTTATATTTAAATGCAATGAAGAATTTGAATTACGCAATATTTCGTGTAAAATATTTGTGCATTAATTATAATTTCATTATTAAGTTAAATATTAAGAGTTCTAAACTTTTAGAATTAATATATGTTGAGCCAAATTAATAAGAGTGTATATCTGAATCAAACTATTGTGATATTTTTCTTTTTTTTATTGTCATTGTTAAAAAAGCATAATATTAGTTTAGAGAAAGACTTCATAACTACGTAATATTATTATTATTATTACTAAAACATATATTTTTAAGTCTCAAAATTAGAAAGAAAATCACCTTTAATTAATTCATTCTTTATGTTTAGATATTATCAAGATTTGATTTTATTATTAAATTAAATACGTGGTTATCATTATTTAAATATTTAATTTAGAAAAATAGTTAATGTGACAAATTGTCCCACCTCGTCAGGAAACAAAATAAAATTATATATTGTCTCTTAAATAATTAACTCTATTAATACTGTTAGTTCATATCCATTTAATATATAAAATTAATTTATTTAATTATATAACATGTGTTTATTGTTATTTATAAAAACATAAAGCATCATACAAACAAATTAGCAGATTTATTTATTCTTATATAGAACTTTATCAATTAACTTGTTTGTTATTAAAGTTTGAAGATATTAGTTGTTACATCTCAATTACAATTGCATAGTATAAATATTATACAGAAACTATCATGTAGTATATAAAATACAACAATTAACACGTTGAAAATATAAAGTTTTATCACAGTTATGTAATATAACTATAAATCAAACTTTATATACAAGTTTTAAAACAAAACTATATACAAAATATTAAGTCTAAAAGAAACTAAATATTTTCTCAAATGCTTGCTCTAGCGAGACATTATCGTCAAGAAAACAACGCACAAAAACATCCAAACAAGACAAAAACAATCAGGGTAAACTAGTGATACAAAATCAATCATAGTATATCAAGATTTCATACATATGTCATGTTTCATACAAAATAATTCAAACATCTTAATCATACATTTGACTTAGACTTGAACTATCCAAATTTAATATAAATGTTGAACTATGACGGGTCATGCACTTGTAGTGGTCTCTACTACTCAGGATAAGCTAGTGATACAAAACCAATCATAGTATATCAAGATTTCATACATATGTCATGTTTCACACAAAATAATTCAAACATCTTAATCATGCCTTTAACCTAGACTTGAACTATCCAGATTTAGTATAAGTGTCGAACTATGACGAGTCATGCACTTATGATAGTCTCTACTACTCTGCAGAGTCATTGCCAATAGGTTTCACCCTACCACACTCACAATGTTTGTCTATACCGTGTCTCAGGCCATACTGGAAGCATCTAGACTAAGACCTTTTGCTACTCTCACCACATATATCACTCCTCTCTAATTGAGAATGAATGATCATTAGAGTGTTAGGATAACTCCCATGACTGAACTTTCTACATTCATACAAACAACACTTTGATACATCCATTAAGAATTTTTCTTAGAACTCTTACACACCTCATTCCATTCAATCATATGTTACAAACCATACCACTGATCATACAATAAACCATTATACCATTTAAAACTATGCACATAGGAGAAAGGAAGTTAAAACACCTAAAATGACTCAGACCCACTTGCCCAGCACCAGAAACAAAGTTCCCAACGGACACAGGCTTGCCTAGCGAGTAGCCTCTACTCGCCCAATAAGAGACAAAACAGTAAGCCTCACAAGCCAAGCGAGCTGGCTCACTTAGCCTCTCAAACTTATTGCCAAAAACCTTATTGATAAGTGTGAAAAAGAGTTGTTTTTATACTTATAAATGAGCTCAATCTTGTAATTATTCATGTTGTTCCTCATTGAAAAGTTGTAATAGGTAATAGATTGTTATGTAAAATATTGTATAGGAAATGGTGTATTATTTAGACTCTGTCAGCCAATTTTCGCAAAGCGAAAGCCAAAATTCGCACTGCCAGAAGAAGGAAATTCGCATAGCGCACCCGTACCTGTGTGCTGAGCGAATAACATCAGTTAAAGTGCAACAGTTAAGAAAATTCGCATATCGCACCAGTACATGTGCGCTGAGCGAATTAATGAAGTTAAGTGGCTTTAAAAGACGTGACAGAAAGACAAAAACATTCATCTGAAAGAAGTTCCAGACAAAAGAAAGAAACGAAAACATCTCAGGAACTTTCGGAGACTACTTCAAGGCATCAAGACACCATTTTTGCAAGGGATTGCTTCAAATGTGTACGTTTAGATGACTAGGAGTAGTTTTTCTTTCGTTGGAATTGGATGTAATGAACTTACTCTAATGTAATTTTCCTGTTCAATATATCGTTGTTCGTTCATATGCTCTTTCTTGAATTTACTATCATTGTATGAAAATATAATGTTATTTGAATGTTTCTGATTACTGGAAAGTAACTTTGAACATGGACATAGATAGAGCACCTAAGTGATTTAGGATCTAGAGATAGACTCAATAACTTGGTCATTCTTAACATCGGACTTAATGCAAATTGTATGTTAAATTGACTAAGGGATTAACATTTTGATATATTAATTTAGAACTAGTTGCTAAGGGATTAGGACTAGTATGCCTTGATGTGAATGTTTGAATGAAATAATGATATATTGTACAGAGTTTTATCTTCATATGATTCATGAACCCAATTCCAACAAAGTTTCTTTTAAATATAATTCCTTGCACACCAACTGTTTGATAAAATACCAAAAATAATTTCTTGTGTTGTTTTGTGCATTTTGATGTATAATTGAGTTATAAAAGGAAGAATTGTCATGTGTTGCACAAGTCCCTTGGGAGACGATACTTTTACTTATTCACTGTAATACTTGGAACGATTTGGTATACTTGCCAAAAAGTTATCACTTATATACTCGCCTAATGAATACTCTTCACTAACACAGCGAGAGATAAAACAATAAGCTCCACAAGCCCAACGAGCTGGCTCGCCTAGCCACTAGAACTCCCATAAACTCACCCAATGAGCTACTCTTGCTCGCCTAGCTTCTTTGCATAATTTTGCAGCACTTAAACTGCAGAACTTGCATAAACCCCCAAGACCTATCCTAAACACTTTTATCAACTTTTAACACTTCCTGAAATGGATTCTAAACCTCATGGACTAACCAAATGTGTATAACCTAACTTAAAATAGTTTTTAACTCATTTTACAATAAGGTTCCCCGATCAATCTAACCAAAACCTCACTTTAGAGACCATAATTGAATTTCACAAGTTCTAGTTCATATTTGAGTAACTTAGGGACTTTGACAAGTCAGAAATCACATTCAAACAAAATCTAAAACTTAATTTCCTCTTGTTAACCCTTAACTCAAAAACTCACACACAAAAACCCTCTATTTTTGACCAAAAACACTTACAATTCAACCTAGTTCAATTCTCATCCACATCTAACCAAATTCAACACCACCAAACATCTCAACAACACCATTCATCATACAATTTGAGTTTAACAATGAATCATTTAGTATCAACAATCATCATGTGATCAAATTCACTTACTCAACTACAATTCACATTAACTAACATTTCAAGCATAAACATTCAATATCTACAAACTACACACCATAAATATTACCAGTTCATACTTTATAATTTAACATAAAACAATAACTAGCTTCCCTTACTTCAAAGAAAACTACCACAACTCTAGACAACTCACAAACCTTGCTTTTAACTCAAGGAATCCTAAGAACACCTACAGAACATAGAAAAGTGATAAGAGAGAGTCCTTAGAACCTCTGATAAAAAAGAAACTAGGAAAGAGAGATAGATAACACATGCGATAAAGGATTCCTAATCTCAAACTAAGAGCAAAAGAAAAAAGGAGTAGAAACTTACTTGCTCTAAACCAGAAACTGATCGGTAGAGAATGACGATTGCACTGTTGTGATCTCTTAATTGTCAAACAGATAACTGATGAGTTTAGAAATTTTAGAGAAATGGGAAAAGGGAACTTAGACAAAGAGTTTTAGAGGAATGATTAGTGTTTTAGAAAATGAGACAAGTTTAAGAAATTCTATTTATATTATTGAATTATTTTAACTTTATAATGCTTGATTTTATTATTTTAAAACACTTATAAACTCTAATACTCTATTTTCTAGATTCTTACATTAGCCATGAAAAAATAAATCTGCACAAGCTAATATCTAACCCATATGTTAGAGAAAACAAAAGCTTTTGTCTCCTAATTGCTTCCTTCACCTCCATAACTCTTAAAATGTTCATTCTACTTTTCTTCTTTTATTTCAATATCCCCACCTCTTTCGTTGAGTTTATAATGATGTTAAATTTAGTTTTTCACACTTTTATAAATATCCACATATGAACAATGTTGTCAAAATAAATATAATTTGATTAATCACTTCAAAAAAACCATTTTGTCTTATTTGGTTTGCATCTTAAATCAATTTACTCGCATCAACATATAGACTTAATAACTTATCCATTTAGTAACACTAACACAAAAATAGCTTTTAACGTCTGTTATTTTAGGCTTTTGACGTTTGTTAAATGTCTGACATCATAGTGGAAGACGTTAAATTGACATCTGTTGTCTTTGAACAGGCGTCAATTTATGAATTTTTTCTAAAAAACATTTTGTCACTGTGAAGGTGCGGGAGTAGACAAGTGTCGCTGTGAGGCTGAGGAGAAAAACGCAACAATAACGGTTGGAAATCGCCGCCACAGTTGTCCTACAATGCGCCCAAGAACTACACCAAAAGCTAATGAAAATGAATTTTAATTGGTGCAAATGAAAGATAATGGTTCTAAACGTAATATAATCGGTGCAAAATGATTTTAAACTGTGAAAAGTGGAAGAAAACTTACTTGAACATTAATGGCGAACGAGAGAAAGCAGAGGAAGAAGATGAACGCAGCAAGAGAGGAAACGTGTAACTGGCGAACACGAACGAAGCAAAAACTCAAATGAAAACGTGAAAGAAAGTGAGGCTCACATTCTGAGTTTTTGGGGTTTAAAAGGGCATTTGACATCAACCCCCCTCTAGGTCTAACGTCTAATTGATAAAAAAATCTATTTTAGCGCTACTTTTGAGATATTTTTGCAGCTTATTAACGTTTGGGGAAGGGGATCCGACGTCTAATGTGTATTAGACGTTGGCCCTTGCTACGTTCAACGTCTAATGTCTGCAAAAGTGACATTTCAATTCTGATTTTGTAGCTTTTGACAAAGGATTTGACGTCTGATCTAGGGGGCACTAACGTTTATTTTTAAACCTTTCTGACTCTAGTATGGGGGCCCGACGGCTAAAGAAGGATTTGATGTCTGATTTGGGGGGCCCGACATCTATGTCGTAAAAATATTTAATATTGGCGCTTAAAATGAGATATTTTCATGCATTTTTAACATCTAATCTGGGAGGCTGACATCTAAAGAAGGATTTGACATATGATATGGGGGTGGGCGACGTTTATGTCATAAAAAAATAAATATTACCGCTTAAAATGAGATGTTTTCGGACATTTTTGACATCTGATCTGAGGGGGTGATGTCTAAAGGAGGATTTGACGTCCGACCTTAGGGAACCGACTTCTATAATGACGTTTTATTTACAAAAATGTCACCGGTCATTTTTTACATTGAATTTTCGGTGGTCAGACGTTACATGCATGTCGTTAAAGACCATTTCTACACTAGTGTAAACTAATTTTTATATTTAAAAATAATGTTTTATTGAAATATATATATATATATATATATATATATATATATATATATTTATATTGTAATTTATATATATATATATATATATAAGTATTATATTTAAAATTAAAATTACTTTCATTAATATATTTTAAATTATAAATATATATTTTTATTCAAATTTTTATTATTTAAAAGCAGGTTGTAATAACTTATTCGTCTCACATGTTAAAAATAACTTATAATTCATATCTTATTTAAGACACGATTTGAGTACAATACAAATTTAATAAACGGTCCTCTCTAACATTCATTTTCACATATAATGAAATTACATATTCTTTTTTTTGAATAATTATGAAAATTATAAACAGGATATTTCAATTAAAAACACAAATTATAGAAAATTTAACTTTCTAAAATAATTTAAGTTAGATTTAAGATGTTCTGGATGTTTCCTACTACTCTTGTTTTGATTTCTTAAAGAAATCTATAATTTAGTCATTTACTTTACTAAATTTGAATAAGGGCGTAGTTAAGTAATTTGGTCAAACCCATCTCCAAATATTAAATATGTGCTTCAATGATCGTTATCCTTCTCGAAAAATAAAATACTTGTAATAACTGTTTTTCTACAATACAAAAGTAATAACTAAAGAATATGCAGGCTTTATTTATTATTTAATTAATGAACGTTACCGAAATTGGTTGTTTACAAATTCAATTACTTATTATAATATCCAATTGGACAAAAGTTACCGTGCCAAATATTTAAAGTGAAAAAAGAACTTTTTTTATTTTCAAGCCATGTTGTGATAAGTTCGACGCCTATATTCAAACACGAGATACTACTTTTGGGGATTGGAACAAGCAATCATTTAAGTAACTTCGTAAACGTTAAAAAACTTAATTAAATTTATTAATAACATGATCTTTTTTTTTGGTAAAATGTAATTATAGTAAAACAACTATATAATGCAATAATTTAGTCAAATGTCAAATATTAATTAAATTTAATACATTTTAAAATTTTTTATTAAATAAAAATGTAGTTACAATTTGTTTAAGAGAAGGAATGACTATTTCAATAGATTATTTCCTTTATTCATTTGTAAGTATATGGTTTCTTTAAATATTTTTTGCTATAACTTAATTGTTATTTAAAGTTTATAAGAATATTAATACATCATTTATATATTTGTTTTCTCTATTTAATTTGCATGTATACATATATTGTAAAAGTAATAAGAGAGAAAATTTTATGAATATTCACGTTAAGAAAAGTCGTCCCTTCAAGAATTATTTTAATAAAAAGAGGACTGAGGAAGGAGAGATTATATGTATATATATATATATTGGTTGGAGCTAACGACAGTTACAGTGAGATTGCGCGTTTGGGGTGTCCTGCAGAGGCTATTTTGTTGTTGTCGTTGGTGGTTTGTGTTGTGTGGGTTTATGAGAGAGTGGGGTTGACATGGGAAGGGTTTTTCTTGTTGATTTGGATGGCAGATCCTACGGATGCAGATACTGCAATACCCCTCTTGCCCTCGCTCATAACATTCTTTCTCGGGTATGTCTTCTCCCTCTTCTCTTTTCTTTAAATTCAATTTCTATTCCATCCTTTTTTCTTTTCTTTTTTTATTTCTAAATTTCAATACTTGTTAAAGAAACTTGATTTATTTTTTCTTCTTTTTGGAGTTTGTTTCGGGCATGAACTTTGTGTGGGTGATATTGGTGAAAGATTGGATTTTGGCCGTTTCTTTTTTAAAAATCAATCGGAATTACAAGGGACCCATTAATTGATCGTGCAGAAAGTCTGTGTTTTTTGGTTGATTATTGACTGGAAGTTATTGGGTTGCAATCGTTTTGTGGGAACATGGAATCGATTGTACCGTGTCTGCCGGCAATGTCCTGTGGCGCTTTCAGTAATTAGCTCAGTCTTTCGGTTTTCATTATTGAAAAATTATGTGTTTGATTTGATATTTGGAGTCTGATGGTTTGGTCTGTCAATTGTGGCAGGCGTGTAATGGTGCTGCTATTTGCTGTTTGGAAATGCTTAATTGGGTTAATGAAGATGGTGCTTTTTTTGAAAAAGGGAATTACTTGTGCGGAAAATTTTAGAAATGGAGATAGATCATGTTTTGTTTCGTAGCTACACGGTAAAGTTTTCAACTGAGGTCGAATCCATGAATTTGGAAAATGATTGAATGAAAAAGTGTATCGTGTTCACTTTTCCATATGATAAGTCCCTTTGCGTAGAGCCTGTCTGTGCCCTGTTGAAGGATCTATATTGAGACAGGGAGGTTTTCACCCCCAACTGTCTCAATGCATCACACCAAGGAAGTGACTTGGAATACAAGTTATTTTCCTTTTTTTCAACACTCAATCCACTATAAAACTTGCTGATTTGATATGTAAGACTACTTTTGATCACTTGCCTTTCTGTTTTGCTCTTTTGTGGGCATGGATTGAACTTTTAAAAATCCATTCATATCTGAACCATATCCAATTAAATGGATTAGATTTGAAATCGTTATCTCTTTAATTGGATAAAATTTGTTTGGATTTTTTTAATTTGGTTTAAATTTGGTTTTAAAATCACTTTTTTTTATCAAATCCGCTTTGGCTTTAGATTTGGTTTTATATCTCAAACGAATTTTGAAATTGGTTTGAAACTGAAAGCTGATTTGATGAAATCAAGCTGAAGAAGGCTTAGACGAGGTTGAACAGGAGACGGATTGTTGGAGATAAAAGTAAATATGCTCTAGCCGAAGCCAAAGTAGTGATACTTTAACTGAAGTTAAGTTAAAGATGTGCTAGCTGAAGTTTACTGAAAGATGATTTCATCGAGTTTGTCTGAAAGCTATCTTGATCAATACTACTAACTGAGACATGATTGACGGAAAGATGCTTGGGTTAAAGTCATCCAAATATTCTTCAGCTAGGGTTGGGACTGAAACTTCTTCAGTTGAGGCAACAATATTGTGAATGAGGTTGTGCGAACAAGGCCCTGGCTTTGTGTTGAGCTAACGATGCCCAGGTGGTGATCATGGTCAAGCTGACCATGAGTATACCATACAACTGAGGTTGAGCTGGATATGAGCAATTGAAATAGTAGGGATGTCCTAGTTGAGGATGAACCAGTAATAATATCTTGGCCGAGGCTGGTTGATGATGAACCAATCAAGGATGAGCTGGTAATGGTTTGACCAAGACCAACAAAAACATATCCTGATCAAAATCAAGTAAAAGGTTGAGACCAACCAAAAGATGCCTACACCAAACAACGTTTTAGGATGGCCATTGATTTTTGGTTTTTTTAAAATCCCAAACGACTATCTAATTAATTGGATTGGATTTGATATCCAAAAGAGTGGATTTGGAAATGAAACCAATGCAGAAAAATGAACCTAAAGTGATTTGGATATGTGTAAATATGGATAGATTTTAATTGTTTGAATTTTTTGGACACCCTTTACTACTCCACTTCCATTGTGGATGAGATAGGGAGCTCTCCTAATATCAGCTTGACGTTTACAAGTGAGATAATATTGGGTAGAATTAGTTTATTTTTTGAAGTTTCTTCTTTTATCTGCGGCTCTAAAGCATGCATGATTAGAATTTTGCTATGGTTTTTCAACTATTGATGCACATCATTGTAAACTTGCCTCTTACCTTGAGCTTATATGTAAAGAGTAGACAATGAAAGTGAATTATATGTCAACTATTGATGCACATCGTTGCTGTTCTTCTTGAAAGGAAAGTGAATTATTTCATCTCTAGATACTTTTGGTACATTTAGTCTTCTTCCACATAGATTCCTGTAGTATAATTTGTCTTCTTAATGAAGATGTCAGCTAACTTTATCGTGGTACATTTTGCTTCATTTTTGTGGGAGTATCCAAAATCATAAGTTCTACAGTCAAATTTAGCCTTGTCCTAGATAACTATCATTCATTGCTACTACTTATTCTACTGTGCAAATGTACCTAGTTCCTTGTACCATCTACCCTATCAATTTGACTATAGTTTGTTTCTCTTTGTTGATCAGAACTTCAACTGCAACCAAGGAAGAGCATACCTTTTCAGCAAAGTGTAAGTTGTTTGAAATCATTTGTATCTGTTCGCTGCCCCCTCTTCTGTCCCTTTTCTATCTTCAGTATTTTTTCAGTAATTTGTTACGGATTATTTTAGTGGTCCCATACTGCCAGGTGTCCCCATCATCAAGGTCCTTTCCCCACCAAAAAGCATCTATTCCTTTGATGGTTTCGGGAATTCGATTGAAGCATTATGATTTTATCAATGATATTAAAAGAATTATGATTTTCTTCTGACTCATAATTAGCACTTTTGTTATTTTTTACATATCAACGCCTTATCTCAAACCTTTGTTACTAACTTTTTACAACATCCTTATTTTGTTAACTTTTGGCCTCAAATAGGGTGAACATAACTCTTGGGCCTCCGGTGGAGAGAATGATGATATCTGGACTGCACACAGTTGAAGACATATTTTGTTGCAGCTGTGGACAACTTCTTGGATGGAAATATGTAAGTTTTAACTTTGCACCTGGTTACTTGAGGATTTTCCATCATTAATATGTGGTTGGGTGAGTCTTGAAAGTTTAAAATATCAATGAAGTTCATTAGATGTGTGAGCACCATCAGAAATTGATGTCCCTTTAAGCCATGTTTCTGTTTCATATAGTCCTGTTTGGAATCAAATTAAATTAGAAATCATGGAAAGAGAATCCCGAAGTACTTAAACATTAGATTCCATCAATGAAAATATGCTACTTCTAGATTTATTTAGAAGGATTGATTAAGCACCCATGGTATCATCATGCACCAATGGTATCATCATGCACATGCAAGTCAAGTCTTTTCACGTGTTTCTGTATCAATCTAATTTGAAGAGGTCATAATGAGTTTTTGAATTGGTTTAGGTTCTGGCATATGAAAAGAATGAAACATACAAAGAAGGGAAGTTTGTACTTGAGAGGTATGGTGTTAAAATATGGTTTTGAATTTGATCATTTCAAGCTAAACTAAAGCTTAATCACGGTCGATGCATCTAACAGGTGGACGATTGTTGACAATGTTGAAGAGGAGTTGGAATTAAATTTGGATGCACAAGCTGGTTCACAAGGATCTCAAGCTGGTTCTCAAGCTGGTTCTCAGGCTGATTCTCAAGCTGGCTCAAGTGACACAGAAAACGCCTAGCTAGTTGTTTCTTTTTCATGAATTTGAAGTATTTTAGCTAGCAAAATTATATATACTTTTAGTGTTTTAGGTAGAAAAATATACTATACTTTTAGTTTTCATCAAGATACAATTTCACATAGAAACTCCTTAGAGAAACTCAACCTTAGGCTTTTTTCACCTAGAAATCTTGTAATAGCATACTGAATCTTGCTAAAAATTTATGGAGGGCATGTGATGGCAATTATTCAGATATATGTGGAGAGTTAGAATATTGTTGTAGCAGCAAGTTTGGAATTGCAGCTTTACTATAGTCCCAACAAAAAAGTAGTTTTCAACTGTTATGTTTTAAGAAATAAGAAAAAGTTGTCAGCTTTTAAATACAATAATAATTATACTTACAGAATTGAATTGTCTTGAAGATCTAGTATATCTTTTCTTCACTGTTTGATATGTCTCCTCATAATCCTTGGATGAATTGGGGGAGAAGTTTTCGCTTGGGCGAAAAATCGACAGAGGCCAGAAATAAGTGTAGTGGCATTTTTGCTGGGCGAGAAGCCACCCGCTTGAGTGTGACGAGTCTCGCCTGGGTGAGAATGTCACCTAGGTGAGAATTCAACAACGAGCAAGGTGAAATTCCTGGCTATTATCGACTGGATGAAATTTTTTCTTACTCAGGCGAAAATAGTAGTATTTCATCCTATTCTCAGTGCACAGAGCTCAATCTTGCACATCACAACAAATCAAAACATTCCTGGACAAAATTACATTCATACATCATACAATCATACCGAAGTCACAAATTCAACATACAAGCAGCAATTTGATGAAAATCCACATGCAAACGGTTTGAAATTTAGCTTCCTAATGATCCAAATGTTGTGTTAGATTCGCACTCAAGAAGAAAAGTTTTGGACACTTTTAAAACTCACATGTAGAGGAAGATAGAGTTTGCAAATGTGAGAGTACTCAACGAATGGGAGATGAGTACTTACCTTGAGCTAGTTCATGACGGTGAAATGGAAGTGTTCTCCTCTGGTTGTGCAACTACCCTAGCCAAAGTGAAGAGAAAGGATGAAAACAAGTGAAGAAAAAAAAATGGTGAAAATGTTTAGAGGCAAGGCAGAACGTGAATGATTTTTATGGTAGTTTTGACTTTGCATATTAAAAGAAAAGGTGGTTTTACATTTTTACCTTTTAGATAAACAAAATTTTTAAAATTACTTTAACTTCAGTTAATATTGATTTCAAATAAAAAAAGTGCACCAAATCAGTAAAGATATTATGTTTTAATTGCAATAATTTATTTTTATAATTTTTATATCGATTTCAAAATTGTCTCTAATTTATTGTTCAATATAATAAAAATCTAGTATTCTCTTTTATTTATTTTATTAAATACTAAAATTTCTTAATATTACCACAAAAATGACAAATTGAATTTAATCATAATAATAATTCATATATAATTTTTAATAGTCTAGATTTGTTCGTTTGATCTTTATCATATATAGTAATTTTGATCCTTCCATACTGAAAATTTCAAGAGAAAAAAGCACAGATATATTGATTGTGTATCTCAGCTACAGGAAATTCCATCCCAGAGGATACAGACTCAACATTTAATTAGTCCCAAAAGGGGCGAAAACTGAAGTAGACACGATAATGAACAAAATTTTCTGATTTACAGTTTTTCGAGTTCTGCTTGTAAGATGTTCATTGTCTCAAGAAACTTCGTATTTGGAGTAATCACGCTATGAAGGACAAGTACCATCGAAAAATCGATCGGATTACACTGCCATTCATCTACATTAGCAGAGGGATTCTGCAATCTAAAATAAACGCTTTCATGGCAGGAAAAAGACAATACAGTGAATAAGAATTATGAGATGCCATCATGAAAGTAAAATAGGTCCATTCTCAGCTGCTGTTGAGGTTTTGCCAAAATTATTATGGTGCCTTGTCAGCTGAATATCACGTGAAAAATGGGTCCTTGCTTTTGCATATGGGGCTGCTCTTGCTGCAAGAACAAAGGAGAACAGATTTAAATTCAACACTCTTAATGCTTATTGCTTCTCAAGGTCATCCGTGGAGTTACTAAAGAACATATTGGTAAAATTGGCCAACAAGTTAGACTGATTAAATATAGTACTAGGCAGTAAACTTTGAGTAAAAGAACAGAGATACATCCATAGGTAACAACAGTGCATAACATCTTAAATTGGTAATTTTAAAGTATTTATTATAGAAGTTAACCAGTTTACCATACATACATGTTATGTGTGATTGAATGACGGTGCAAAATTTGTACTTTGTCAATAACCTATTATCTCTTAAACTTTCCAAGATATTTAAAATGATTATTCTACAAAAATTAAATAGACCCAAACATGGTAAATAGAGGTGAAAGTAGAACATAGAATGCTTTGTTAGTGTAACTGTAGTCTACAATTTATGACTATCCCTTACCTGCAATTTTCTGAGCTCGGAGGATATTGTGCCGCCTTTTCAACCAACAAACTGAACAGGTAGTAAGAAGGAAAAATGCAAATGAAGCCCCTAATCCAATGCCAATTTTACCACCGGAAGAAAGATGAGAACCACATGTAGGTAAACCAGGTATACCACACAGACCTGCGTTGTCAGTAAAACTGCAGACATCACCGAGTCAAAAAGTTAGAAATATTTGTTATTTAGCAAAAAACAAAGTGAACAAACATGTACGTGAGGAATATCTTATCATTTTCAGTAACTGTCTGGAGTTTAAGCTCTGATAACATACTTGAAGCTAGCTCTGTACAGTAGTCTTCCTCCTAGAGTTGCCGGGACCCTTTCAGATAGGAGGTTGCTGTTAAGGTTCCTGCATGAAGACATTTTGATACAGATTTGTCTCCTCGTATGTGTTTTATGGGTTAGTTAAACATTGGAGAATCTTACAGTATTTGTAATGACGACAACTGTCCAAGGCTTTCTGGAATTGATCCATTGAAAAAGTTGTAGGATAGGTCACTGCATCGTTACATGGCATTCAGAAATGACAATAACATGATAGTCAAGGCCAGGACAACAATTCATGGAACAAGTTTCCCACCTTTTTTGAAAACATATAACAATGAAAACAATATCATAAGAAAAAGAGGAAGAGATTACTTAACAGCACTTGCAGGGTATTTATTGTACCAAGTGAAGATGGAATTGCTCCATGGATGTCGTTCCTACTCAGGTTTCTGCAGTTCTTAAGCAAATTAGCGCAAGCTATGGGAAAATAAATATGGTGGTTGCTTCTGTATGTTCAAGAATAATGAGTTAAAAATTGAAAGAACTTTTTTTATTAGTAAAATTGAAAGAGTAACTCTATACTCACCATTTATTTTAAAAAACTGAAGTCTAAATGTAAGTTACTCACAAGAACTTAGTTTAAAAAAACTGAGATAAAATTGGGAACAACTCTTTCAAAGTTACTCTTAGAGTAACTTATCCCCTACATATATAAAATACTGGACCAAGCCTTCAACTTTTGGGTCCGTCCTGGTCCTTGGCATCCAACATGTCGGACAAATTATTAAATTCAAGAAATATAAACAAACTAAATCCTAAATAAATTATAGAAATAATATGGTTTTTAGGCCGGATTTAGGTAACGCTAGAAATAGCAATCTTACGTTAATCTGAAAAGCAACCTATAAATCCCCACCATCTCATCATGACATATGTAAATCTAACCTGGACTGACATAAAAATAATTGGTCATTAACTTTCTAATACAGAATTATAACTTCGTAATTCAGAACTTATTCCTAAGCTGGTTTTGTAATGAATACATTATTAGCATACATGATTCATGCATGCATTGACATAAATATTCACGCATATATCTTTTTCCAAAATACTTAAAAAACATATCTGGAACTCACAAGATCTGTAGATTAGGTAGTCTGGATATGTCATCTGGTAAGAAACCTTTCAGACCTTGATTGCCAAGGCCACTGTTCATCAACAGACAAAGCAATCAATAACTAGATATATAAAAAAAACCAATATATTGAGATAGAATATTTAAAGTGATTAATAAATCAACAGTTCTGAACACAAACCACAACGCCTTTGTAGCATAGTGGAACCAATCTCTTAGCTTGTGGTGGTTGTAGTTCTACACTTTTTTAGGGTTAATACTTAAAACATACTTTTACCCCATAAATGCGATACTCATTTTTAATTTGATAACTATATTATTACTCGGAAGTATAGTAAGGTACCAAACTAAATAATTCCCATGTACACGATCTAAAATATAGAATTTGTAAGTCTTATATGTAACACTTTTCCTGATCCATCCATAAACATGTGTTTTAACTCTAAAGATCATACAAAGAGGGATTAATTTGACAACTATTTTCATATAGGGGTCTAACTTTGAGCAATTCATCTTGAACTTTTAACCTTTTTTAAGAAAGTGAAATTGACCTATAGAAATTTAAGAATGGGAAGGTCCAATTCAAGGGTTACTCCCCCAAATGAAAGCATATCAGAAAACAAAGTAAAAATTAAGTTACACTTTCTGAACAAGTTAAAAAGAATGGCTTTAGCAAGAAATATATTTAACTAGTTTACATGTAAGCTGTGATCGTGCAAATGTAAATTCATACAGCCAAAACACAAAAATCTTCTCTTTCTCTCCCTCATAGAAGGGCATCCATTTCCTTAATCTAGAGGCTCTGATGCTGAACAAATAAAATACATCTGGATTTGGTGCCAACTAAAGCGAACAAATTGATTAAGTGAAAGAGAATAAAAGAATTTTTAAGAAGAGAACTGCATTATAGGCTACCAGGGAATCAAATGAACAAAAAAACAAAAACGATTTACATAGGGATAACAAGAAATTACAGTCCATCAATGACCCAGCTGCCACGACTTTTGTTTAATTGGCAACCCACTCCACTCCATGGATGTTGTTGAGGAACACAAGGATCACCATTCCACCCAAACCTGGATGGAAGCCTCAATGCCTTCTTCAATGCTTGTAAAGCACTAACTAGAGTAAAGATAATAATAAACTTGCAAAAGTTAATATTCATTCGAATTACAAAAAGCAGCATTTTCTATTAAAGCACTATTAGGAGTTCATGAAATAGAAAATTAGTAAATGGAAGAAGTATTATAAAACATATGATCAATAAATATTGTCTCTGATATGGGTTAGGAGGAAGAACTCCAAAGCAGTCAGTAAAGGAAAAGTATAACGAGACAAAGAGATCTAATATGTTTGATTGGCATAAATTCCATGGTCTACTTTTGACAAGCTCTCCCAAAAATTGGAGTTTCTTGAGATATATTAGTTGATTCGAAATAAAAAGAAACTGCATATGACTAATACAACTTCCAAGCACATGCACATAATGCTATCTGTCGCCTCCAATGACCAAAAACCAACCTTGATAGTGGATATTTCAAAGTCATTGGAGTTGTCTACCAAAATTCAATATGTGTTATCTTTAATAATACAATAAATACCATACAACACTAGTATGAACTGTTGTTGAAAAAACTGTAACAATAGAAGGGATGAGCACAATACCTTCCTCTGACTCAGTCTTTGACTCAGCCATTATAACCTCAAATATCTCAATAGCATTGATTATGGCATGATTACCTTCCTTTGGCTTCAATTTTATTGTTAGAGTCCTCCCATTAACAGAAACAGTAGTATTAAGCACAAGGGCGGTATAAATATCCCCACTCAATTCTACAATGTCAACATGTTTGAATGCAAGATCACCATTTATTTCAATATCAAAAATCCTTTGCCCCACAGTAGTCACTGAATAATCAATCTCTGCAAAATGTAACCAAACAGAATAGTTTCTGTTGGGATCCACCTCTAATGTATATGTTAAATCAGGCTGATTATTAGTACTAACAAGCGCTGACTGGTAAAGAGTTTCTGGATAGAAGTTTGGGGGATGTGAAGCATGTTTGATTCTAGTTTCAACAGATCTAGGTTGACTAGACTCTGAATCCTCACCAAAAGTTTTAATGCGTTGCCAAAACCTGTCCCCTCCCCAGGGATCCCCTGCATAATCTACGTCAAATTTTGACTGCCCAAAACCACAACTCAGTCTTTTAATTGTTCTAAGTATTAACCCTTGACTCCAACGGGGAACAAAATAATAAGCCTTATCATCAATTTGAAGAATCTCGATAGAAAGGATAGCGGGATCCCCATGACCAGTGCTATGGAAACAGATTGAGACAGAGTCATCTATAAGAAACACTAGCGCCTCAGCAAATACTTGATCAGCCTGATGGGTCCAACCAGATTTCAAAGAATATATCTGCGTGCCTTCAATAGAAATGTCAAATAGAGGCTCAATAATGGTACCTCTAGACTGACCAACAAGTCCAAAGAAGATTCTGATTAAGTAGTGACCCTTTGGCACCTTATCAATGACGTAACAATTTTGTAGACCTTCAGACAAAGGGAAATAGCGTAGAGTGTTGAGTGGTGGGGTGATGTAACTTGGAAGAGTTGCATTAGCGACTATGCCACCTGTATAGCCAAAATCTTCACGCCAATGGGTATTAGTTGGTCTTGTTTGAACATTTTGACGAGCCCCACAGCTTATTCGCATAGCAAATGGATCTGCAGTGGTTTGAACCAAATCAAAATTGGGAAAAAACAAAATATTTATACAAAGCTTTTGAAAACAATAATCCTCTATGGTAAGTGCAAGTTTAACACTCAGATTCACTAAGAAAAGATAATAGGTAGAACCATGTAAAAACTGCTACTTCAGTGGTAAATGTCAACATAAATTTCGTCCATTGCCAATAGACTGCGAAAAAGAAATTACATCCCTTGGCTTAAATATGACGAATTAAATGCAATGGTTTCCTTAACATGATTGCTCATTTAAAGCGTAACAGACAAACCATACCCGACAAATTTCAATATGGTAAAAGTTAGTATTCATCAGAAATTCAGAATAATAATGGTGTTTAACAAACTTTCACTAACAGGAAAGTTCAGAGAAAATTGTTGAAAATGCCTACATCTGTTTCATATCTACTGATGCTTAAGTTAATGCACACAGATAAAGAGACACATAATCAACGTGAAATATTAGTATAACTAAAATAATTTAGTTATTTGTAATAAACTCCCCTGTTGTAGACATCATTAAATAAGAGCACAAGTAAAAAAAAAAAAAATAGCATTTGCATAGCCTAGTTTTGAAACAAAAGGAAAAGGCTAAAACAAGAAAAAAATATAGAAGTGAGGTCATAACCGGTTTAAAGTTTCAGAGGTTGGACAAGCTTACTACTCTTAATCTCTGAAGATGAAAGTAATGAAAGCATTGAGAAATTTCCACAATCCAAATTTGATCAAGAAAACAGTAAAGCTCCACTTCATGGCGCATAAAGGAGAGAAAAAAGAGAAGAAGGAGAATGCTTAGGTTCACCTTGCCGTGCAGAACAGGAAACACTAGCGAAGCAGAGCATCATCCATAGCTGAATAAGTTGAAGAAGCATTGCGCTGGATTCGGCTTCCCCGATTTTTTCCCTACACAACTTCTTCCTCTTCTGTCTTTTTCTCTCTCATTCATCGTGTCCCCATTTTTGTTGAGTGCTTTTTCTAGAGAGAGAAAGATGTGAGAGAGTATGTGTGTGGGGTGCACGCACTTTTGCACACCACGCTAGGAAAATCTTCTTCGTTTAAGTTTACTCGCGGGCGCCAAAGAAACGAACACAGTGGTGTCCGTGCTGCTGAGCTTCATCATAATCCATGCACTTACAATCGCATGGTGCAGATCTGCTGCAAGTGTCAACTCAACACCGTATCTATATTAATCGTATGTATTATTTCAACTAACTTTTCCAATTAAAACTTAAAACTTCCAGACAAAAAAATAAAAATTAATTTTCTTCCCTTAGAACTAACTTAAGCACAAATTATAAAAATAGAAAAAATATATTATAAGTTTCTATTAAATTTAACTGCAAATAAATTTACTTTTTTTTTCTCAAAATAATTCTTATTAAAAGTTTGTTCATGATCTCATTTATTTAAGATTAGGTAAATTACGTGTTAGAGGGGGATTTGACGTTATTTATTGTTGGATTCAAAGCGTCAATGAAAATTAAAATGTTTTATGATTGAAGAAAAAATACGATAATTATTAATGTTGAGAACTGAACAAGATGATTGTCGACGTTGATGATGATACTGCTCAGACGGTTCAGAATGGTCATCGATGCTTGATTGAACTTTTTGACTTCTGACCTACATTTGGGTAGTAGTGGGAGTGATTAGTGCGCAATCACCGGAATATGTGTGTGAGATTTACGCTTGTATATTTTGGATATTTCAAAAACAGTTATACAGCAAAGAACAATTAACTAAGATTATAAAATTTAAAGATATTTAATTTTATAATTTTGTAAATTTTATCATTCAATTTTCTTTTTACAGATAGTTAAATTACGTATTTATCATTAAATTTTTATAATTTAGTAACTTTTATTATCGAAGTTTTAATTTCACAAATTTGTGATTATACTTTTAATTTTACCTATTATATTTTAATTTAGTCAAATACTCAGATTTAAAGGTAAAACTTTTTTTGTTTCAATTCATTAAATGAGAAATTTTAGAAAGTATTATTGAAAGAAAGCACTGATGGGATAACATTTAGTAAGATAACATTAATGAGTTATTTAAACCATCTATTATGAACACTGTTTCAATAGACAATATTATTTAACTTCAAATAAAGTGTTTTTAGATGGTTTTGTCTTAACATAGTTTGATTATATTCATAATTTCTTAAATACTATTATGTTAATTATATTCATAATTTCTTAAATACTATTGTATATGACATTTGATATTCTAAATGTGAAGACGCTTAAAAATAAATCTCTATCTTTGGTCGTTGAGGAATTTCATAATTTTAAAGACAAAACTGAGGTGTGTGTGTGTGTCTATATATATATATATATATATATATATATATATATATATATATATATATATTTGGAGCTAAAAAGAATGAAAATTCATGTGCCAGATACAAGGTAATTGATGAAGAAACTAGGTGTCTGTTTGTTGAGATTCGCACATCTAAAGAATGGAAGGTTAATTTGTTGAGATTCATTCATTTCTCCATTGATGATTATGTACAAGTTGAACTAATTCATAAAATGGATTTTATGTTACAAGGTGATCAAGGCAAAGGTCCAAAGCGCTCAAAATAAAAACCCACATATATTGTCTCGTGGTGGATATAGAAACCTTGAACAAAAGATAATAAAGGAAAAGGAAAAATCTAGGACCCCATATTTAAAGGATGAATGTGTACAACTTCCTTCACCACTATCTCATCATGAGAAATGGAAGTTAACTCGTATACAATTATCAGGTTCCTACATTAACATTTGTTCTAACACGTAAAAGCAAAAAAGAGGAGTTGTTCAGCTCCACCTCCATCAGAGGATGACATGGATGACACTCGTCCATGTGAACTATATGTTGTGGATGGTATAGGGGGAACTAGTGGCTTGGGGAATAATACTTTGAAACAACAACAATTCTTCACGATATGGAGCTATCGGACAATGAGGTTAAGGTCATGGTAGAGGAAGTTCTCGTAGCAGATGCTTTAGTTCTTATGCCAACAAATGAAGTATATACTATGGCATATCCATTTTATCTTTCCTCACTCGGCCTAAAGATTTGGTTGGCTCTATTTCTGACCCTTAGTATGGACTCTTAAACTAACCTTACAATACTCTATTATTAAATTTACATGTTATTTATGTTTAGACTTAAAATGGTTTCCATGTAAAAGTAGTTGCATTAAGAGCAAAGTCCAAAATCCAAGAAGATTCCTCTATCTATGGACGATCCTCTTGGCATATTACACCAACTTGTTTGACATCATAAATGATGAGCCGATGTCGATTTTGTGGGATCCTGATGTATTTGGGAAAGATAATGACATCCCACCGTACTTGTATAAGGAAGATGTTGGAGAAAAAAAATTGAATATTACCATTATTGTTTTATGGATGATGTAAGACTTGGGTTCATATTTTATATTTAAAGGGTTTATCTAGCTATTTATATTAAATAAATATTTCGTATTCAGATATACGTATAGTGTCACTAAGAATACACGGTTGAATGATGTATATGATTTCATAAACCCCAAACTCACTCATAAAAAATAATAAGTTTGATGATATCCAAACATACGTCGCCAAATGTTTTAAATGAGGGAAGCAAATATATTTAGTCCATTATATTGCTTCATAAATGTAGTTTGTTGACTTATAATTATAATCTATCATTATAAGGTAGAACAAGTTATTTTAAATTCAAACATCCTTGATAACTAATTTGCAACATTATTGTGTGGTTTTGTTCCTTACAAGTCTCTCCTAATCATCTCCATGTTATGAACTTTCTTTGTTATAAAAGTGTATCCTAAAACATTTCTTTTTTTTCATAGTTTAATTGCTAGACATAAGATAGAAAAATCAATTGCTAAACAAACAAGCGTGCATTTTGACGGCTCTATATAAAATCCTTGGTGGGCCGGGTTGACACGCAGGTTGTGACCCATTTTGACGGCTCTATATAAAACATTACCTTGACCAAAACAATAGAGCGAATTCGCATGGATTTTTTCCTCCTTTGCTTGGTCTTCATTTTTTGAAATAAATTGGTTGGAATGGTGGTTGTTTGAGGTTGAGAGTGCTATTGGTGGCAGAATTCATTAAAATAGAAAAAAAGGAAGAAGAGGAATGAGGGGGAGGAAGAAGATGAACTAGATCGTAGTATCTATGATAAATTTTACTAAAGGATTTTTCGAGGTAATTATCAACAAACATTACCGACAAATTTTTCGTCGATAATATCAATGACATAGGAATTTCATTGGTAAAATTTATCGATGAAAATTTATCGACGAATTTTTTACTATCGATAAGTTATCTATAATTTTGATTTACTAATGGATTTTAAGCATTATTGATAGATTTTAGTCGACGGTAACATCAATTTTTTCTTGTAGTGGTAATATAATAAACAAATTGGCTCATATGAATGTGTTTACTATGTAATGAATGACAAGTGTTATTCGTGCTCATGTTACAACTAGTTAACAAACGGTAATATTATATTGAATGAAGTTTTTTCTTTCTATATACTAATGGAAATTGTTGTCTTTTGTGCAAAGATTCAAAATTACTACAGCAATTCCTAACAAGCCTATATAGTATGTAAGGATAGTTGCAAAATATATAATATAAATATACAATATTATGTAGCACATTTACTTATAAATTATTTAAAGTGAAATTATATAAAACTGTAAATTTATGCAGCACATATAGTTTTCCATATAGATTCCAACTTATTCTGATTGTAATTTATATAATGCGTTAGTTTTGGTTGTATATATTTTATGTAGTTTTCCATATAGATTCCAACTTATTCTGATTGTAATTTATATAATGCGTTAGTTTTGGTTGTATATATTTTATGTCCAAGTTTGATATGTAGGTAGTAACAAAAACAAAAAATTATTTAAAAAGAAACATTTACATTTGACTTTGATTATTACCAAAACTGAAGTATAAAGGTGGTATTAGGCTTTAGGTAATAACCGAAGCTGCTTTTAAACATTATTTAATTTTAAGGGTATTAGGCTTCAATTATAAAATTAAAGAAATTTTTAAAATAAAAAATGTATTAGGCGTTAGTTATTAAAAGAATTGAAGCTTAATATATTTTTAAAAATTTTTAATTATTTAATTATGGTTTCATATTTTGGTTTTTTACATAATTGAAGTCTAATAACTTTGGTTTATAATCGAAGCCAAAAAATCAAATTTTTTTATCTTACCTAGATATATTTTGAATATCTAATTAAAATATAATGTCTAAAATAATTAGTGCTAAATTCCACTACAAATTTAACTTTTCAATTTACTTGTTTTTTAACTAGGTCTATGGTCTCGGTTGTTTAGAGAACCGATACCATCGGTTGTTTAGAGAACCGATACCATATGATCCTTATGCTTTAGTTAGACCTTGAACCAAAACATAAAATAACTGAAATTATTATTATTTTTTATTTTTTTAGAAGACTTTAGGTAGTGGTTCATAGCAGAACCGAGGCAATAACATCTTGATAGAGGACTATCTCCTGAAACTTATATGAGAAGAAGTTGAAGAAGAACATTTGCAATTCAAAGGATCTATAGATCAAAACACGAATCCTTAAATCTTACAATGATCCATGAAGAAAGGAATTTAAAGAACATGAAGATCATGAGCACAATTGAAGAATAATTTAGGAAATTAAATATATTGTAATTTTTTATTTTAATTGCAAACAATTTGTTTTTGTTTTTTTATTTTTCAAGTAATTTTTGGACCCGATCTTTGGGCTTTCTTTTAGGGTTTCTTAGGTGCCTCAAACATTTGTACCTATATATAGGGATACCAAATACATATGTAGACACTTTTGAGTCATAATACATGCATTTACATTTTTGAGAGGGGATTCTCTTGGTTCTTGGATTAGAACTCTGATTCTTATCAAAGATTAACATCTTAGTGGTGAATCTTCACTTAACTTATTAATCTGCTAGATTGTGGTGTCCCCATCTCTATCTTATTTCGTGTTCTTCTTTGAGTTATTTTTTGTGCCACTTGAAGATTCAAATTCAGAAAAGATCGTACTCTTTCTTGGATAGGATTATATCATCTGGTATATAGAGCAAAATTTTGGTTTGAATATCCTCTTTTATATTATTTTTTCCGTCATATTAAACAAACAAACCCAAAATCCAATTCCCTTAAGTTTTTAATTTTCATATTTTTTTATGTTCTTCTTTTAACTTGTGTATTTCTACATTTGATTCGTGGAAACTATCTATTTTTGTTTTTTGCGTCTTTCTGTTAATTGTAGTCCCAAATAAACGTTTACCTTGATCTTGCATGAGTTTTGGTGTTTGAAGGACAACCTTTATTTGTGTGTTAAACTGCCATATTAATATATATATATATATATATATATATATATATATATATAAAATATAAAAAGAGAAAGTAAGGATCCAAAAGTAAAAAAATAAAATAAAAAATTGTGGACTTCAACACAATGAATATATTTCGTCTTTTTCTAGACTAGGCATTGTCTCATTTAACTCTTTTTGGTAGTCCTATAATTTTTTAATTTTATTATTTTTGTGGCTTTTAAAAATTTCTTGAAGTTTTGCCTAATATTTTCTTTGACCTCTTGAGTCAAGACTTAGATCTCGTAACATTTTTCACATTATTTGTTTAGTCTTTGCTTAAGTTATTGGAGTTTTCTCCCAAGCACTAAAGGGAATTTGAGTGGAAAAAGGCAAGAGAGTACTTAAAAGTTTAAAAAAGCCTTTTTGTGTGATACATGAATGACAATTGAGTGAAACACTTAGATAAGCGGTGAAGATTTAAATATATGTTGTTGTTTTGTTTTCGTAACCTTTTGTAGGATTTATCAATTGAACAATGCAACATATTGTTATAAAGACATCCTTCTGGATTTTGTGTGCTCGTGAGGTCTTGGTGGAGAATGTCAATGTCATGGTATCTAGAATTATAAAGTTGAATGGTGAAATTTTTAGTATTAAAAGGAAGCACAAGCATGACAAAAATGTTTTCCCAAGGGTTAAATCAAATGTTCTAAGATGTTCCAAATGTGAAGGTTATTGGCATGAAACTCATTAGTGTTCTAATTGGAATGCAAGTCCAATGACTACTAATGAGGACCTTCAGAACTATATTCTATATTTGAAAGAGGAAGAAGAAATAACTTTGCAAAAATTAGATATGTTGAAAAGAATACAAGAGGGGAAGCTTAAAAGAGCAACAGAGAAAAACACACTTATAGAAATGGAGGAAAGAGAAAAAAAAAGAGAGAGTGTGAAGGAAGAGAAAAGAGAGAAAAAAGAAGAGAAAGAAAATATAATGAGAGGGGAGAAAGAAAAATAGAGAAAAAGATGAGAAAGAAAAGAAAGAAAGGAAAGAGGGAAAATAAAAAAAAGAAAAAGAGAGCGTCTTGATTCGTCATTAAAAGAAAATAATAACTGGCACTAGTAAAAAAAGGATTTTAACTCGCGCATTTGACACCGGTTTAGTTGTAACCGAAGCAAAAAATGGTGTCGTGACATTTTTGTAATTGTCACAAACGTATATGCCTCGGATACAAAAGAACCGATGCCTAAAACTGGCACGGTGACATTTTTGTAATTATCGCACAAAGGTATATGTCTCGGTTCAAAAAGAATCGATGCCTAAAACTGGCGCGGTGAAATTTTTGTAATTATCACACAAAGGTATATGCCTCGATTCCAAAAGAACTGATGCCTAAAGTTGGCGCGGTGACATTTTTGTAATCATCGTGCAAAGGTATATACCTCGGTTATTTAGAGAATCAAAGCATAAAATAACTAAAACTTTTTTTTATTTTTTTGAGAGGGTTTAGGTAGCAACTCTATAGAGAACCGAGGCCATAGACTCTTATTGCCTCGGTTAAAAAAATAACCGAGGTAATAACATGTTTTTAGGGTTAAATTTTGCAAACGAGTCTCTTACACATTTGAAACATTTGTAATCTCCTTTGCGCCGTTACTGCTCTCTCCACGCCTTCCAGACCATCATCTTCAATTTCTTTCATTTTTTTCTTTCGTTTTTCGTTGATTAATTGTTTCTCTACCATTGTCTTTCATTTTTGTCGATTAATTTTGTGCACACGTGCTCTTTGGATGTTTATTTCATTTTTGTTTCAGCATATAAGCCACCTTCAACCTTCAAGGTTAGTTTCATTTTAAGTTTTTGATGTTTTCGTTTTGCAAAGTTTGAAAAAAAAAATTCTTTCTGTAAAAATAGAAAACGATTAATTGAAGTGAAAGTTAGAGTCTTTTTAAGATTTGCAATGCAAATATTTTTTAAACATCAGATTACATGTTTGTTTATGGGTTTGTGTTCTTGTAAACATGCTATGGAATATTTGCATAAATGAACAATTTTTTTTAAAAAAAAAACATACTTTAGATACTGGATCCCAACCGAGGTCATAGGCCCTTGAATTAATTATTTTTAAGGGTTTACGACCTCGGTTCAAACCAGAACTGAGACAATAAAAGTTTTTTACTTCGATTTTGAACCGAGGTCAAAAGTCCAGACTTTTTACCTCGCTTGAATATACCTCGGTTCTGTAACCACAATCATAAACCCAAAACAACCGAGGCAATAACCCTTCCTTGCATTAGTGTGGTCTCTTTTTGTTTTGTTTCCTAAGGAATATTTGTTTATCAAGAAACCATGGCATCAATAAGGGAAGGAAGACATGATGACAAACAAGGAAGACACAAGCTTAGAACTCAAAGAACTTGTGTTTGATAATCTGTTAGCTTGTTTGTTAATTCATTTGGATATTCAAAGTCATTCTTTTAGTATAGAAACAAGGTTAGAAATATATGCACATGAGTTAGCTTGTTTGACAATCTCTAAGACGAATAATCAAAACCATACATATAGTTTGATTGTTTACTTGGGAAACATTCTTTTGATCTTTTTTGAGCATTGCATCTTTAATTTAAAATTGTTTGATGATATTTGCAGGTGGGTATTTGACCCTGGAGGTAGACCTCTAAATCTTTGATAATAAGATATTGGCCTCTTTAAGGATCCAAATCTTATTTTAATAGATTTTTATTTTGGATTGTTCTAGATTTGTGTCTTTTTTTATTTATGTTTTTGTTTGTGTGTAAGATCTTCTAGAATTCGGGTTAAATTCTCTCTAAAAAGGGAAAATGATAAAGAATCTTAAACTGGTACGAATTTGAGGACAAATCCTCTTCAAGAAGGAGAGTATGATAGAGGACTATCTCCTGAAACATATATGAGAAGAACTTGAAGATGAACATTTGCAATTCAAAGGATCTATGACAAGGTCAAAGATCAAAACACGCCTCCTTAAATCTTATAATGTTTCATAAAGAAAGAAATTTAAAGAACATGAAGATCATTGACACAATTGAAGAATAATTTAGGAAATTAAATAAATTGTAATTTTACTTTAATTGCAAACAATTTGTTTTTGTTTATAATTTTTCAAGTTATTTTTGGACTTGGTGGCTTTGGACTTTCTTTTAGGGTTTCTTAGGTGCCTTAAACATTTGTACCTATATATAGGCACACCAAATATATATGTAGGAACTTTTGAGTCATATCATTTTTTAGAGAGAATTCTCTTAGTTCTTGGATTATAACTTTGATTCTTATAAAAAATTAACATTTTTGTGGCGAATCTTCACTCGAGTTATCCATCTGCTAGATTATGGCGTCCGCATCTCTATCTTACTTCGCGTTCTTTTTTTATTTATTTTTATTGTATCCTTAAGGATTCAAATTCAGAAAAGATCGTACTCTTTCCTGGACAGGATCGGGTCACCCCTTATTGCTCCAGTTAATAAAATAATCGAGGTAATAACATGTGTTTCTAAGCCTCTTGCACATTTCTTCTTCAATTTTTGTGTGCCTCTTTCGCGACGCTCTCTCTGTTTTCCATTTTTACGACCATCAACCTTAACATTTCTTCCATTTTTCTTCCATTTCACATTGATTAAGTACTTTAGATATGATTTTCTTTACATTTCTTCTTCAATTTTTGTGTGCCTCTTTCGCGACGCTCTCTCCATTTTTCATTTTTGCTACCATCAACCTTAACCTTTCTTCCATTTTTCTTCCATTTTACATTGATTAAGTACTTTAGGTATGATTTTCTTTCGTTTTGACCGATTGGTTTTATCCACAAGTACTCTTTGGATAAGCTCTTTTGTGACGTTCATTCATTTCATTTCAGCACCAAAGTCACCTTCAAGGTTAGTTTCAGTTTAGGTTTTTGATAAACTTTCATTTCAGGTTTTTGATAAACTTTCATTTCATTTGGTTTGTTTGTTTGTTTGTTTGTTCTTCATGCACCATATACATAAAAAAACATAAGGTAAAACTGAGACTATGATCAAAGAAACTCAAAATGACCTGAAAATTTGTTGGAAGGAACAAAAAACATGAAAACCCCTCACAAAAAAATTCAGCTCAAAATTCAAAGTGTAAAATATTTTAAATATTTTTTCAAACTTTGAAAAAAACAAAATATATTCCCAAAAAATAGAAAACGATGTTTTTTTTAAATGTAGAAGGATTAGATGGCTACACGAGCTACCACGGTGTTGGAAATTTTTTCTATCCTAAATTGATATATAATAATATCAAATGTGTTAATGAGAGCAAAAAGTTAGAGTAATTTAAAGATGAGTCCAAATAATTTTTAAACTTTGGATTGATCCAAAATAAGGGCTGTTAGGATTTTTTGTCTCAAATATGAGATCTAAAAAGTGGTCAAAAAAATTTGCAATAAAAAATAATAATAATAATAGCTATCAAAACTAAAAATCACAAATAAATAACTATATGTATGATTGTATTTTTATACTGTGGATACTCGTTTTTATATGCACGCTTCTTTTTGTAATAATGTGATATAGAATGTTTGAAGAAACAAAACTATTTTTTTTAAAATGGAGTTTAGACAATAGTTGTGAAGACAAAACAATATCCATTGTCTCAGTTATAACCAGAACTAAGACAAAACAAATCTACTGCCTCGTTTGGAAGACCATTTAAATTAATTAATTGTACGAGTCTATGACAAAGGTTCCTTAAAGAACCAAAGTAATATTCCAACTTTTTTTGGTTTACAACTTTAATTTTTTGGAAGTGGGCCCAAATCAAGCCAAAAGTCATGCTTTTTTACCTCATCTAAAAATATCTCGATTTTGAAATAGCTGTAATAACCTCAAAACAATCACTATCGAATTCCTTCGTTATACTAACTGTATATAAAGTTCTTGCATTATCTTATATGTTTTAATATTATGAAATTATAATATATTTACTAAAATCACATAGACACACCCTTCCATAAAACATGTTTGACAAAATTATGATTTTCTGGTTTAGAAGAATTTCCAAAGTAGTAAATATACCTACGTAGGATACCTAATATACCAACTTTAGCATACCAAAGACTTAAAGATGCTAAAACATGTTGATGCATTCCACCACTTCCACCGCGAGTTCAATAAATGATCTTGATTTCTCCCAACTAATTTAAAGTGAAAATGCTGAGTTGAAGGTCATTAGGTGTGCTTTTACTGACTCTTCCATAAACATTCAAACAACTTTGCAGAAGGAAATGAAATCCTTGTGAAACCCTTCCTCACCCATCACGTGACAGCTATTAAGTCTCATCTAATTTCACTTGACTAAAATGCTTCATTCACTGCCATACCACACCGCTCCCATTCACTCCATTCACGTTTCCATGCGTTTGTCTTCTATACTAAAGAAAACTCGAAACCCCATTCTCAGATTCATGCACATGCACATGCACATGCACAAGCACAGGCACCTCTTCTCATTTTCTTCTCACCGGCACCAGCCACACATTCATGAAGGACATGCCCTTCTTTCTCCTCAAGAACTCCTTGGGAGCCAAGATGAAGAAAGGCATCAAAACCTTCTGTAACAACAATGGCTCAACCTCCACTCTCAACCAGCAAAGCAGCCAAGGTGACTTCACAAGCAAGGTAAGCTCAAGCTCCCCCTTCACAAAGCAAAACTCACCAACCCTAGAGGATCTAATACTACAACTAGAGTTGGAGGAAGAAATGTCTAGAAAAGCTAAGCTTAGTGAGTATAGTGGAATGAGGGGTAGGATGTCATGTGTGAACAACTCTGACATATTGAGATCTGCAAGGAATGCCTTGAATCAGTATCCGCGGTTTTCACTTGATGGAAGAGATGCCATGTACCGCTCTTCTTTTGGGAACATGGAGGGAAGAAGATCGGTTTGTAGTGAGACAAGTTTTGTTGGAGGAGAGAATGATTTAGATCATAAGGGTATGTGCTGTTTACCCCCAACACTGGCTGGGGAAAGTGTGGTGTGGCGTAAACCAGGGGTTGTGGCAAAACTCATGGGTTTGGAAGCCATGCCAGTGCCCGTAAGCAGTAAAACTTATGACAACAAAGACAGGTTAAACGAAGTTATTAAGAGACATAATCTAAGGAGGAAATTTGAGAGGCGTGACTTGGAGAGAAAACTGCTAGCAATGGAGATGCAACAGCAGGGATACCATAACATCAAAAGACACAACAACTCCAAAAATGGTTGCTGCTCTAAACATGGGTATTGTATTATGAAACCGGTTGCTCTGGAGGCTCTGGCTGGGAGTCCTGGAAATTGGCAGCCACTGAGATATGTTTAGGCCAGAATTATATACAATAGCTTACTCTAAAACAAACTTTTGTAATCTACTATAAGCTTTTTACTTATTCTATTTGTTCATCTCATGCAAATGCAAGTAAAGCCTCGTAAGGCTAATAATGACACAAGTTTGTTTTGAGTTTTATTGATTTGCCCCGTCAAAGTTCAATCTTTCTTTTGTTATTGCTGTCCTCCCCTGCATATGCAAGCTTTCTGATTCTATTTAACGTTGGTATTTAACGTTGTTAACTCATAATGGACTCGTATTGAACTAAGGAACTTACTGCAGAAAGAAAAGATGTCTAGAAGCATTGCATCTGCATTAGACAATTAATGACATGATTAGAACAGCAGTACAACTTATCCATATATACAAGTTTCATTTGTGAACTTTGTGTAATATTTGTTAAGATTATACGATAGTCATAGGAAGAATCGTCTTTTCCTTCTTTGCTTTAGGAGATTAAGTGTTCTTAACCTGATTAATTTGGTTGGATTAACTAGAAAACGATGAGTTAGACAAAATCTACTTGGTCGTTAAATTATTGGGACCACATCAATGTTAGAATTATATGGACCATTTCTGATTTGGTATAATAATATTATTGAAGAAATCATAAATGCTCTATAAGAAGGTCAATAAGGCCTCACCAAAAAAAGTGTTTGATTACTACTTTAATCATTATCATCAAGCTGATAACAAGTTGACCAAACTATTACGTGCTTGCTTTGTTTGGTTTAAACTTTCAAATGCTGAGACACAATTTAATTTAAATTTATTAAAATTGATTTTAATATAAAGTGAAATAAAATTTAAAAATTTAAAACAATTTATAAAAAAATATAATAACTTCTGTCAAAATAAATTTAATGATATCTAAATCAAACACTTATTTTACAAGTTATGATATTTCTTACTTTGAAAGAAGATCTCTTTATTCCTTTTTGGTAGGGAGGGACGTCCTTGTTGTTTCGTGCCAAATTTGTCCAATTTTAATAATTACAGACTCTTTTCAACGCATATTTTTCTATTTAATAATTATAGTGGATTTTAGAGCATAATTGACCATATTTATATATAGACATATAGTTCTTTATTTTTAAAAATAAAAATTATTATCTCTCGGTATCTCTAGTTCTTTTTTGTTCTCTCTTGTTATCTATATTCTTTTTCGCATGTTCGCTATAATGTTTAAAGATTTTTCTTGTTTTTTTTTCAGATTTGTTTAAAAAGTTCTTTCTTTATTGTCTTCATTAATACTTATCATGATAATTTTAGAGGATGGTGAACCCTACATGAAAATATGACAAATGTAAAAGCATGAAAATCTTTATTTAATGTATGAAAACACCAAAAAAAAATAAATTTCTGAATAATATAGATTAACGAAATAAGTCTCTTAAATATAGAAATATCAGAAAAAAAAAACTTAAAAAAACTAGAAAATAGATAGTAAATGAAGGAATTTTAAGAATTTTAAAAAAAGAAATAGTCTATTCATAATTATAAATTATGATTTTTCATAAGATTATGATTTTTTAAAATATTTTTAAGTCTATATGCTACAATTTTTTCATAGAACCACAATCTATTAAATACTATAGGTTACAATTTTTGAACCGTATCCTAACTAGGGATGGCAAACAATCCCCGCTCCCGGATATCCGCGGATAAAATCTGCGACGGATAGTTGATACTCGCGAATATTTAATATCCGCAATCCGCGGGTAGCGAATATTTTAATACCCGCGGGTAGCGGATATTTTAATACCCGCTTATAAACGGGTCGGGTGCGGGTATTATACTATCCGTAACCGCGGATACCCACTTCCTGCAAAATATATAAATAAAAATCTAATTTATATTTTATTAAATTAAATTTAATTAAAATTAACATTAATTTATATTTTACAAGATTAAATTTAATTAAAATTGAATTAAAATTTATATTTAATTTAATTTATATTATATTTTATATATTTTTTGTAATTCTATTTAAATTTTATTTTAATAATTTATTAAAATATATATTTTTTTTAAATATTTGCGGGTATCCGCGGGTTTTAAAATATTCGCAGCGATATTTTTTAAGCGGATATTCGTGCGGATAGCGGGTCGGGTAGATTTTTTTTTGTCGGGTCTTATTGCGGGTAGGCACTATCCGTGCCCGACCCGACCCGTTGTCATCCCTAATCCTAACCCATCACTTTTTATCTATATATCGATATACATTAACTAATTTAATATCGAATGTAACCGTAACCATATTCTTTTATTACACTATGTTAGTAATGATTATGTATGTTCATTAAAAGAAACATTAACATTAATAATAATCTAATTATCTTTGAAAGGAGTCTTTTATCCATACTTTTTGTTTTGTAAATTTAAAATACTTAGTAATTTCTTTAATGATAATTACATATAAAAGTTAACTTAATTCAAACAAAATTTATAGAATTAAAAATTTTATAATAAGACTGTAAGTTTTATTCTTGTTATACTCACTAGTGCAAAATAGGGATAAGAACACGGGTCATACGTCTCGGTTTTTAGAAAACCGAAACATATGTAAAGGCGGTGGCATTTTTCGCAATTTCGACGATCTTATACGCCTTGGTGGTAGAAAAACCGAAGCATGAAAACCAAATTAACTCGGTTAAAAAAAAATCGAGACCTAATGTTCTGCCACGTCCCACCTAAAACTGGTTAATTTTTTGAAATTGCCCTACTATCTCGGTCCTCTAACCCAACCGAGGCATAAACGTTCTGAATACCTCGATCTCTAACCCGAGGCATAAACGTTCCGAAATCCAAAAGGGTGATTTACCCTAATTTCATTTTGAAGACTTGGGTATCCTCCACTCTTTTCTCTCCTCATCATGCGAAATCCAGAAGCAGCTTAATGTTGGCGGCGAGTGCGGCGAGACATGGCAAGGTGGCGGCGAGGCATGGTGAGGTCGCGACAAGGTCGCAGCAAGGTGGCAGCGAGATCTCTTCTTCCCTTCTTTCTTTTTAGGTTCAGACACGATTTCGCGTAGGGAGGGGCGACCGGCTTCGATTCCTGTTCGTGGAGGTGGCAGCAGGGCGTCGATTCGATTTAGGGCTTGGCATTGGCGATTCGATTTGGGGCTTGGAGACTGATGAGTGCATATTTATGCCCACATTTATGTTTGAAAATTAAAATTTTGATGGGATAATTGTGTTTAAATGGTTTATTTTAAGTGAATTTGTGATGATTGGAATTATTGGCTTTGGAAAATAGAGAGACGTAAAAAGTGAGTTTTAATGCATAAATTATTCTTGGATTTTCTAATGTTTATTTGTGCAGCTGAGAATATAAGTTTTATTGGTCCAAATGGCAATTCAAGGCCCAAAGTCAGATTTTATTTGGAAAATTCAGAAGGGGCTAAAGTGCAGATAGAGGAAATTTCAGGGTATTTGTGCAATTTTGGAAAGTCAGAAAATCTAAAAGATAAAATTCAGTTGTTGAATTTAATTTGGGAATATCAACAGAAAATATCTTCCAAATAATTTTATCATTATCTAAATCTTTTAGTTATTTGGAAGATATAGGATATAAGATAATTAAGTTAATATCTATCAAATATTCTTTGAAACTGATTTAATCTAATGAATATTTGAAAGATATAATATATCAACAGAAAATATCTTATCAACAAACTATTCAAAGTCCAAGCCCAATCAAGCCTATATAAAGAGACCCAAGGGAGGCAGAAAAGGGGACTTCACTTCATACATTCATTCTTTCATACTCCTTTCACTTTTCTTTCATCTTGTATTCAACTCCATTCATGGAGAGCTAAGCATCTAGGGCTAATTCTGTTGTAATTCCATTATGGATTCTGAGGTTAGATTGAGTTAATGCAATTGTTTATTTTGATTATTGATTTAAGTTGTTCTCTCTATGTCTTTCATCTCTCTATCAAATTAAAAGCAAGATTTTTCCATCATAATGTGTTTGAATCTACATGCATATTGATTATATGAGTTCTAGGGTTTCTAGGTTTAATTGAGAATCTACTTTGATTTAATTTAGAAACTTTCATATGATTAAATGGTTTTTACTTTCAATTGAGAATGTACTTTGATTGATTAGTAATAATTTCAACTATAATCAATTGAGAATTTACTTTGATTGATTAGCTTTTAATTTGGTTAGGAGATTTAAGAATAGATATGATTAAACACAATAGAATTTGATTGAGAATGTACTTTGGTTGAATTTATTGTGAATAATCTAGAAAGGTTTTGCATTTGATTGAGAATTTACTTTGGTTAAATGCATGATCGCCCTCAAATTAATTAAGAATGTACTTTAATTAATTTGAAACTTAAACAATAATCAATTGAACAATTATCCGTGAATAACCGATGATGAATCTATCTTGGAAAAGCAGTGGAATTAGCCTATTTCATCGTAACTGTTTTTAAGTTTATTAATTGTTCTTTAAACATTCTACAAACATCATTTTTATTCATAAGCATTGCATAACATAAGAGTCAGATATTCAAAAGCAATTCCGTGTTCGTTGGGAGACGACTCAGGGTTACTTTAGCCCTATCTACCTTCTTGAATACTACTTGGCAATACTGAAGTTTCCTTGAAAAGTAGTATTAATTTGATAGCTTCAACGACAGCCTATCAAATTTGGCGCCGTTGCCGGGGAACACGGTTAGTATTTTAAATATTTTGATTCTTATTTTATTTTATTTAATTTTTTATTTTTTTATTTTTATCTTTATTTTGTTTTATTTAACGCACATACATTTAATTTAATTTGAGTTATTTTGTAGCCTTTAGTCATTCTTGTTTTAGCAAAAATCTTTTTTTCTTGTTTTTATTAAGAATTTCTCTTGAGAAATACTTGAGGCTAGTTTGAATACACTCTGGCTAGGAAAGACTTGGTACTTAAGTTGTCCGTTGTGACGCACCTCTCTTTCCTGGGAGTGGACCCAACAAGTCTCTCTTATCTCTTATTTGAAATCTTTATCTAAAGCAAGAACAAAAGAAAAAGATAAGTAACAGAGGAACAATTTCCAGCAGATTGCATAGTGCATGACCAGAGCTAACCCGGGAGAATTTTATCAAATTAACCCGGAAGTTGAAAGGAATTTGCGTAAGCTGCGGAGAAGATTGAAATTTGGGTGTTCTACTGAGGGAACACTTCCTACATCTGAAGCCATACCACCTTCATTATCTCCAGTCACAAACATATCATCCAATCCTTTACCTGATCCTAACCCAAATAATATGGCACAAAGAACCATCAGACAGTTAGCCACCTCCCACAATACAGCTATCCGAAGTAACATTGAATACCCTAATGAGGAGTGGGAGTTGAGACCTGACCTGTTAAATGCCTTACCAAAGTTCAATGGGTTATCAAGGGAGAATCCACACAAGCACTTGAGACAATTTCACATGTTGTGTGAAAATTTTAGATCTCCCAGGATCACAATAGAGAGCCTTAAAATGAGAGCTTTTCCATTTACTCTTCAAGGCGCAGCTCAAGATTGGTGGTATTATCTCTCTGCACGGATTACAAATTGGGAAACTATTGAAAGACTCTTTCTTGAGAAGTATTTTCCTGCATCCAGATTATCAGCTATCCGTAGGGAAATTCAAGATATAAGACAGAGAGATAGAGAGAATCTTAGTGAATATTGGGAAAGATTCAAGAAACTATGTTCTTCATGCCCTCAAATCCAAATGGAAGATTTTATTCTAAGCTTTTATGAAGGCTTAAGTCCTACTGATAGGTCATGGGCAGATGCTGCAAGCGGAGGATCTTTCTTAGACAGGTCACCAGAAGATGGTATAGATCTAATAGAACGGAAGGCAGTAGACAATCAACAGTATGGCACAAGAGAAAATTCAGTGACTTTGTTGAAGGGAGTGCATGAAATTGATAATGGTGCAGTTGATGGAAAGAGGATAGATGAAAGACTGAATAAGCTAGAAAGCAAACTTGACGAGATTGCAAGTTTGTTTAAAACCTCAACTCCACAAATTGCTAAGAAGTGTGGAATTTGCATTTCAACTAACCATTATACTGATGAATGTCCTAGCTTGGTGGAAACCACTGTGGAAAACTCATCTCAAGCTTTTGCTGCAAACATGATTGGAGGAAATAGACCATACCAGAATTATCATGATTCATCCTCCAATAGATATCAGCAGAACAGACAACCTTATGTTCCACCTCAACAAAGGCAGCAATCTCAGCCTGAAATGTCACTACAAGATTTCATGAAAACAATACTTGAGCAAAATTCAGAAATCAAGAAATCAATTGTAGATTTGACTCAGAGGGTGGAAAAATTAGAGGCTAAGGAATCAAACAAACTACCTGCACAAACAGTGATCAACCCGCAAAATGTAAGTGCTATTACTTTGAGAACGGGTAAGCAAGTAGAAAGCTCTGAAGGAGTCCAAGAGGATGAAGATAAGGAGAAAGAAGGAGCACAAATTGATGACAATGGAGGACCAAGTGAACCATCACCTGAGACTACCATTGATAAATCCAGGTTAGTATCTTCTAACTCTTCTTCTAAAAATTCTTCTTCATCTTATTCTCCACCTCCTCCATATCCAAATCGGTTGAAGCCGAGAAACAAAAAAATGGAGGAATTAGATCAAGAGATCTTAAATACTTTCAAAAAGGTGGAGATCAATATTCCTTTGCTAGATGCTGTTCAACAAATCCCTAAATATGCCAAGTTTTTGAAAGAAATTTGTACAAATAGAAGGCGTTTTAGGGATAATGAGGTTGTGAATTTGGGAAGGAATGTGTCAAGCTTGATTAAGAAGCATATTGAAATACCACGAAAATGCAAAGATCCAGGTATGTTTTCTGTTCCATGTGTTATTGGAAATTCAAAGTTTGACAATGCCATGCTAGATTTAGGGGCTTCCATAAATGTAATGCCTTTATCAGTGTTTACTTCTCTATCTCTGGGACCTCTTAAGACTACTGGTGTGGTCATTCAACTGGCCAACCGTAGCACAGTTAACCCTGCAGGTGTGCTTGAGGACGTCCTTGTCCAAGTAGACAAATTAATTTTTCCTGCAGATTTTTATATCTTGGACATGAAGGATGATGAAGGAATCAGTCCAACAACTATTATCTTGGGAAGACCCTTCATGATGACAGCACGAACCAAGATAGATGTGCATGCAGGATCATTGACAATGGAGATAGGAGACGAGAAGGTGCGGTTCAACGTGTTGGAAGCTGGGAAGCACCAGATTAAAGATCATTCTTTGTTTTGTATTGATTTATCAAGTGATGTTGTAAACAATTTTTCTTTTTCAAATATGTCGTCCCTAATTTTGGACGAAAAAGGAAACTGTAAAGCAGGTGATATTGAGGACGCGGTATTAATAGATGATACCTTTGTGGCGTCCGAGTGTGATGTTAAGGTGGCCGAGAATACCTTAGGCGGTAAGATGTTGCCATCTGTGGTACAGCCACCCGTTTTGGAGAAGGATGCTAAACCAGTGAGACAACCTCAAGGAAGACTAAATCCTCAACTGATGGGGGTTGTAAAGAAAAAGGACACCAAGTTGCTACAAACAGGTCTTAAATATTCAAATTCTGACAGCACTTGGGTGGACCTTATACATGTGGTTCCCAAGAAATATGGAATCACAATGGTCAAGAACCAGAAGGACAAGTTGACTCCTATTCAAGATAGAGGTGGGTCACATAATGTAGTAGTTGACCATCTTAGTAGGATTGAAAAAGGAAAAGATAACATTCCTATCCAGGATGACTTTTCCAATGAAGTCCTACTAGCATTCCTTCCACCATGAAGGAGGTAAGTTCCCCCATACTTTTTCTTTGCATTTTATATATAAGGCATACATTGAGGACAATGCATAGTTTAAGTGTGGGGGTGTGGGGAAACAATTAATTTTGTTCCCTATTTTGTTTGTCTATTTTGTTTGTTTTAAATAAATATTTGCATTGGATTTGAGAGTTTGAATCAGTAACTGGAATGATCATGAATTCAAGAGAAAAAAAAATGAGTCATGTTGATATGAGTGGATTGCTTCTATGATTTGCTAATTGAGTTGACTTGAGAATTTCCTGATTAAATCTTTTGTGAAAGAAATTTGAAACCATGTGAGTTTTGGGCTTAATGTTAAGGCTGGACCACCATGTGCCATACCTATTTTTTTGTGTGATTTGCCCATGTTTTGTTGATACTCTAATAGTTAGCTTGATTCTATGTTGTGCAACAGAGGTGAATATGCATGATTTGATATGATTGAGGCATTTCTTGTTTTAGCTACTTGGCCAAATAAACTTGTCCTAACATTAATCCATTGGAACCCTCTTTGAGCCTTAAGCCTATTTTTCTTGTTTCCAGTCATTGTCAAATGAGAAAAGAAGAAAAATCATATGTTCCTTACCTTAGGAAAGAAGAAAGAGTAATGGATTCTGTTAAAAGTAAAGTGATGAATAAGTGTGTGGGTGAGTACCTCACCCACAAAACAATAAAAAGGGTAAAAAGGAAGATGAAAAAGTTGAAGTTTTAAAACAAAAGAGAAAAAAAAAAAAGAAGAAAAAAAAAAAATCTTCCTTAAAAGAGCAAGAAATAAAGTTGTTTTTGAAATCAAGTGTCATTACTCTTTCTATGTCAATTTCAAAAGCTCAGATTCCCAAGAAAATTTCCTACCTTTGCCTTAGCCTCAATAAAACCTTAAAAAGCCCTCATGATCAATAATTGCATGTTTACTGAAGTGTGTGAATGTTAGAGTCTTGCTAAATATCAAGGGTGTCTACTTACATGGGTATTTTGAGTGTAAACACAAGCGAAAAACACTTGAGACAGTTCAGGAGAAATAGATACATGTTCACTTGAGTGTTGTCTTTCATATTTGATTTTCTTGGGAATTCAAAAAGGTTAACTCATGTGTGAAGAATAAAGTGATTCCATTTGCATGTCCATGACAAAGTAATGCCTAAATGATTGATCTATGTCTAGTGCTACTCATTCTTTTGATCCAAGTGCAAATATGAAATAAAATGACTCAGAACAAAGTCTTGGAATTAATCAATTTTGCCCAGGAGTGCAAAAGGATAAGTGTGGGGGTGTGATGAGTGCATATTTATGCCCACATTTATGTTTGAAAATTAAAATTTTGATGGGATAATTGTGTTTAAATGGTTTATTTTAAGTGAATTTGTGATGATTGGAATTATTGGCTTTGGAAAATAGAGAGACGTAAAAAGTGAGTTTTAATGCATAAATTATTCTTGGATTTTCTAATGTTTATTTGTGCAGCTGAGAATATAAGTTTTATTGGTCCAAATGGCAATTCAAGGCCCAAAGTCAGATTTTATTTGGAAAATTCAGAAGGGGCTAAAGTGCAGATAGAGGAAATTTCAGGGTATTTGTGCAATTTTGGAAAGTCAGAAAATCTAAAAGATAAAATTCAGTTGTTGAATTTAATTTGGGAATATCAACAGAAAATATCTTCCAAATAATTTTATCATTATCTAAATCTTTTAGTTATTTGGAAGATATAGGATATAAGATAATTAAGTTAATATCTATCAAATATTCTTTGAAACTGATTTAATCTAATGAATATTTGAAAGATATAATATATCAACAGAAAATATCTTATCAACAAACTATTCAAAGTCCAAGCCCAATCAAGCCTATATAAAGAGACCCAAGGGAGGCAGAAAAGGGGACTTCACTTCATACATTCATTCTTTCATACTCCTTTCACTTTTCTTTCATCTTGTATTCAACTCCATTCATGGAGAGCTAAGCATCTAGGGCTAATTCTGTTGTAATTCCATTATGGATTCTGAGGTTAGATTGAGTTAATGCAATTGTTTATTTTGATTATTGATTTAAGTTGTTCTCTCTATGTCTTTCATCTCTCTATCAAATTAAAAGCAAGATTTTTCCATCATAATGTGTTTGAATCTACATGCATATTGATTATATGAGTTCTAGGGTTTCTAGGTTTAATTGAGAATCTACTTTGATTTAATTTAGAAACTTTCATATGATTAAATGGTTTTTACTTTCAATTGAGAATGTACTTTGATTGATTAGTAATAATTTCAACTATAATCAATTGAGAATTTACTTTGATTGATTAGCTTTTAATTTGGTTAGGAGATTTAAGAATAGATATGATTAAACACAATAGAATTTGATTGAGAATGTACTTTGGTTGAATTTATTGTGAATAATCTAGAAAGGTTTTGCATTTGATTGAGAATTTACTTTGGTTAAATGCATGATCGCCCTCAAATTAATTAAGAATGTACTTTAATTAATTTGAAACTTAAACAATAATCAATTGAACAATTATCCGTGAATAACCGATGATGAATCTATCTTGGAAAAGCAGTGGAATTAGCCTATTTCATCGTAACTGTTTTTAAGTTTATTAATTGTTCTTTAAACATTCTACAAACATCATTTTTATTCATAAGCATTGCATAACATAAGAGTCAGATATTCAAAAGCAATTCCGTGTTCGTTGGGAGACGACTCAGGGTTACTTTAGCCCTATCTACCTTCTTGAATACTACTTGGCAATACTGAAGTTTCCTTGAAAAGTAGTATTAATTTGATAGCTTCAACGACAGCCTATCAGAGACACTGTGGGAGGCGCGACTCAGGCTTCGTTGGCGGCGACTGGCGGTGGATCTCACCTTCGTAGGGGATGGACCGACAAGGGTGATGTGATGGAACAACAAAGGAGTGACGATGCACCGACACGGGCGAGCTGATGATGCGGCGGCGATGGCGCGGCGAGGGTTTCGTTGGCAGCAAGGGTTTTGTTGGCAGCAAGGGTTTCGTTTTTGGCAGCAGGGGCTTCTGCGTTTTTGGGTTCTCTGCCTTCAGTTTCAAAACTCATCATTCAATTTTATTTTTGTAGATTTTGTTTGCAATATGGAATGCGTGCTGGAGTGATGAGAAGGGGCGAGAGAAGGCACCACGGAGGAAGCCATGGAAGCTTTGGAGATCCTGCAGGAAGCATTGTAGGAGAAGAGGTTCTTTGAAGGAGAGAACATAGGATTGGTATATATTGCTGCCAATTTCATTGGATATTGGGTTGAAATATTGCAGGAAATTGTTTGCCAAGTTATTGCTGCCAAGATATTGGGTTGAGATATTGCTGCCAAGTTGAGCCAAGAGTTTGTGAATCGCCTGTCATCAAAGAGGGCCTGCCTCCCAGAGATGAATTGTTTGTTGTCTTCAAAGCTTGTGTAACCATTCTCTGGACGCACTTCTGCTTCCCCATGCTCCACAAGGTGTGGCAAAAAAATAAATAAATAAAAACCACTTTACTGCCTCGGTTTAGGTTTCAACTGAGACCGTATAAGACAAGATACTAACTCGGTTTACAATAGAGACATAAGAGGAAGACTTTTTACCTCGTCAGTATATGCCTCGGTTGAGAAATTGCTGCCTATGGTAAAAAACAACCGATGTCATTTCCTTCTAGTGACTAAAAAGAATTTATATGAACCGACTATTTATTCTTTTAAATTTATCTATCAATTTAATTGAAATTTGGTAAGTCATCATATACAAAGTTTAAACTTAGTGTTTATATTTATATTAAGTAATATGTAATATATTATAAATATATTTTACTTGATGGAAAATTCTGATTTTGTGTTCATTATGGCTCCCAATCAATTTGCTAAGATAATAGATAATTTAGTGCTATATAGTTATACTGTGTTATTTTTTGGTTGCACATACAATTTTCTTTAACATGTGATGAATGATCCAAGTGTGGCATGTTAACCAGTGGCGGAGCTAGTTCATTAAGAGGAAGTTTTGGGCTTCCAATTTTTTGTTCACACATATAAATTAATATAAATAACTTTTTTATTATATTTTATATATTTCATATTTCTTAAAAAATTTATGTCTATTTTGACACTTTAAAATATTTTTTAAAGATGATGTCAACCGTCTGTCTTATTTTCCTTCTCACCCAAAGATTTGATAACCTTAGTTTTCTGTTGATAGTTTGGAACGAACAATTTTAAAATCTAAAAATATTTTTAAAGAATTTCTTAAAGGTTACACACAGAAAATTCATTTTGATAACTAATTTTTTGATACTATGTACACCCTTTATCATGCATAACAGTAAGCTTGTGGATATATTTTTTAAACTATTTTATATAAATACATTTTTAACAAAATACTTTCACCTTAATTAAATTTAAAAAGTATTCATACAAACATTTTATTTGAAAAATAAACATGGAGTTGTTTTCTTTAAATGTAATTAACAAACCGTAAGAACCAAAAGTACATAACGACTTGAATCCTCTTTCTAAAGTACCCGACTTAATTGATTTCGTATATTTATCATGATCAATGATGATTTTCATAATATAATAACTTTCAGTTTGATGGTCTTTTTCTTAACACCAACCCACATACATACATACATATATATATATATATATATTGTTTTCTTTTATGTATTTAATAACTCAGACGTGTCTTGGTTGTCATTGGACCGCTTAGTCTATTTTCAACCTTTGTGAAAATTTGCACATTACTTTGATGCATTGAAAGAAATAAGCATCTATGAAATTGAATTGGAATATTTTTCAAACCTTACGAAAGATCAAATATAGTTTGACATCACGTAGCTCTTCATGGAAATCAAAGTTTGCAGGAAGAAAATTGTTCAAACACCTTTCACTAGTCACTTCAATATGCAGGCCCTGAAACTCACCAACAAGCACATGTTGGCCACCTTTGATGAAAAGGAAAGAGTTTTAGTAAAACTTGAACAGTAAATTATCGACCAACACACCATTATCGAGGAATCATAGTTTGGGATGCATCATACAACCATTTAAGGGACATATAGTCACAGCAGACACAAAACTATAAGATACAGTTAATCACTATTGCATATGATAAACACACTACTTTCCAATAAAATTCTACCACGTGAATTCATTGAAGTTCGTATATATACCTTTTGTACCACTAATCATCCTCCATTTAAATGTAATCTAATTAATTCATCCACAATTATATAATTTATAAGATTATTTTATCTTATTAAAACATTCTCCCACCTATATATGCGGATAATGAATATGGTGACAACGTAAATCAATGGGCACGCGTCAAGGAAGCAAGTCTCAATCTCATGGTGGAGATGATAGCATTTCTACTGACTCACTTTCTTTTGCTGGCCTCGTTTCTGTTCAAGATCAGCACCCAAAGGTTCCTACTCACTACTACCACCAGGTAAGCAAACAAGACTTCGATTTTGAATTTTCTACCATAACAGACTTAAATTCTAGCGCCAATCCATTCAAAATCACACCTGCTGATGTGCTGATTTCTGATGGAAAAATTCAACCATTTAAACCAAATCGACCTGCCATCTTAGATCCCCCCATTTCCTTAAGATCATTACTAGCCATTGATCATGCCAATGCTAAGATGTCATGTGGGCAAACAAGGAAATATGGTGACCAACGTGTGAAAGCAAGAAACCATAAAAGCAAAGAAAGGAATGTGACAAGAACGTGGTTTGGCCACAGAGTGTTTAGGTCTTTTCTATCTCCATGCAGGAAATGCCAAGCCACTCAGCCAGGTGCCATCAAAGGACAAAGTGTTCCATGAGAAAAGCTCATCAAGAGATACTCACATGAAGGTTATTATCTCTGTTTAATTCTTCCCTGAAAAAGCAGAAAATTAATGTCGTGGGGAGTTTTGTATTTCAAAATAGTGAAGATCCAGACATTGATGTTGTTCTAGGGATGCTAATGTTTTCTCGGTTTTTAAATGAATTCAATTTTTAAGTACTTGAATGTGAAGTACTTTTACATCGAGACACAGTTAGTAGGTGACTTACTGTTGATCTTCTCAAGTTTAGGATTTACAATTGTGTTCTCGAAGTTATAATAACTTGATTTCTTTTTCTCTAAAACTTGTTATTAACTCACAAATTGTTCCCTTCTTCTTTCAATTGATTACGAATACTGATCCTAAAAAAACCAAATCTTTGTCCTGTTTCGTAGATACTCAATGATAAAATAAGAAAATAACCATCAGGCCTCCCTAAAAGATTAAAGATACATTCAGCAATAACAATGCAACTCGATCGTGTACAGAACATAGAACTAAAAACAATATATTATATATTACCAAAATAAGATTTAGCTAGCAATACTTTCATTACATTTAGTATAGGCTGATGTTAGCAGGTAAAAGGTCAATATTAAGTAATCAATAATGTTAGATTTGTGTCGTGAATGAATGTCATTCTAAAATCTTAGAGCTAATGCATTAACATTGGCTTTTGAAGACTAATTCTATATATCATTCATGCATTATTGGTCTCGTATTAGGATGATATAGTGCATAACACAGTTAAATATGTCATAAGTGTTTAAACATGTCCATCTCATTTGACATGTGACTCTAGGCCATCTAGCTGATTACCTGTCGGTGTTGACTATTCGGTAACTTAATAGAATATGATCAAACACTGATTCAAACAAGGTAAATGGATTACTGGGTCCAAACCCAGACCTATCCCGTTAAAGACCCACAAACGTAATAATGTTATTATAAATAGCACAATCATCATATATTCTATTTACGTTCTTATTAATTACACATTTAATACTATGTTGACGTTTAAGGTTGACTTAAGTGTTGGAGGAGTGTCTTTTACACACACAATCCTCATTCATCTTATGGAAACGAGAATGAGGATCAACAATTTGGAAAACAAAGGTTGGAGGAGTCTGTGGAAGGTTCAATCTACCCGCATAACATTAGTTTTTACCTTTCCATTAAACAAATTGTACCTAGCTAATTTGCTTTTAACGAAGTTAAATTTGAATATGGATATTAATTCAAAACATCTTGAAATAGGCTTTAAAACAAAATATTTTGTACTTTAGCTTCAAACATAAATAGCATAATATCGAAAATTATAGTATAATTGTCTCTACCTACTTCACTCTCATTATTACTCTTAGTATCACTTTTTTTGTCAACTTGTCTTGTCATTCTTATTAGTCTCTTCACTATTATCAAGAAGAAAATGGTATCAAGGTTGTTGGAGGGATGAAAATAATATCTTGAAAAGTCTCACGTATCCTAGGATAAGTTAGGGAGTCGGTATTGGTGATTATATAATGACTCTAAGTCCATGGTGTTTTTGGTTCCTGTCAAAAACACTTTAAACTTGTATTTGATTTTTCTTATACTATTATAGTAGATGTTGAAGTTTAGGTTAAATTTTTACTTTTGAAAATATGAATGTACTTGGGGTCAAAGGACATGAGAAGGTGATCTATGTGTTGGGAATCCAAGTGCGAGTCCAAGTCCCACATTGGATAGAAATGAGAAAGTAGAGCAATATATAAAGGTGAAAAACCCATTAACCCATTGCCTTAAGGTTTTGGATAATGAGTGGTGTCGATCCCTTACATAGTAGGCTTCAATGGCGATAAGTTCTTCATTAACCTTTTTATAGGTCAGACTTAAATTTATGTTTAATGTGTATCCAATAAATATGTATGTTTGATGCTTACAAGTCATACTTAAAGACGTTTAAAAATAACCTACAACGCCTATTTCTTCTCACTTTCTCACTTGCGTGAAGTTCTCTCTCAATGACGGCGACCATTTTATGTTAGCTAGACTTTCATGAGTGACCAAAAGTTGCATTTATAGTAATTCTCATGTGTGATTAATTGGGAAACATCTTTCCATTTGAATTTTTTTTTGCATTGAAGTTAGTTTCTCATATCCTTCTTGATATAGTGTTGGTCGCGTGACTATTTTTTGGGTAAACTTAATCATTGATATGAGTGAATGTGTTTCTTGTTTGTCTTGAATAAAGTTTTATGATTTTTTGTTTATATTAAATGTTTGATTAATTTTAGATATACTAGATGAAAAAGGAGGAGAAGGAGAAGAAGAAAAAGAAAGAGAAAGAGAAGAAGAAAAAAAAAGAAAGAGAAAAAGGAAAAGAAAAAAAAAAGAAATTTGGTGCAAATCTGAAAAAAAAATCATGTAAATTTAAATCAATTATAAATGCAATAAACATAAATTTATGTTTTTTTATTAAGTTGACAAATATAAATTTATTTCTCACATAATTACGTTTGACTTACAAGAGACGTAAAAACACCTAAAATAACATATGCAATTTTTTTTTTTATTAGGGATTATTATTACATTATGTCCAGGTCTTCTTCTCTTAGGCGACATTGGATTGGAAATAGAAGGTCTTCTTCTCTAATGAGGCTTCATCGTGTTGAAAATAGAAGGCCCCAGAATAAGAAAAAAGTTGGAGAACTGGTAATAAGGTAAATAAATATACAAGGTTCAATTCTACACTTAATGCTAACTCTGCCATGCAACTTTCACTTTAAGCTTTTGTTGAATTAGATATGTATTATGAATGCATGATTCACTAATCTAAATGTACTAATAATAATGTTTTTTTAACAATCAGCATTGGACATTCCTTCCGTATTGGAATATTGGAACAGTAATGAAAACAATTTTCGTATACTATCTATATGTTTATTAATATTAAAGTCACACCAGAGTCCATTTTTAATAAAAGTGGGTGTGTACTTTTAAAATATAGAAACTTTATTGATCTGATCATATGTGTGTGTGTATATATATATATATATATATATATATATATATATATATATATATATATATATATATATATATATATATATATATATATATATATATATATATAAATGTTGATTTATACTCAAAATTAATTATATGAATTTTTCAAAAATCCTAACTATAATTTACATGTAATTATTTTTAAAATTACTTACATTAAATAATTAACTCTAAAATAGTGATTTGATTGTATTTTAATGTTGTTGAAAATATTTTTTGTCATGAGAAAATTATTAATAAATCTAAACTTATTGAAAATATTAGAGATCGAAAGATTTTAATATGAATTTTTATTCTTGATCCCTACTTCTCTTTTAAACTAATGATCATTTTATTTTTGAGTATTCTTCGTTCAAGAAAATATACTGCACAGAAAAGTCACCAATGACACTTCTTCAATTCTGGTATACACTTAAATTGGAGTATTTTTCTTCTCATTTCAACACTTTTTCGATTCTTGAATCAATGAAGGAGGAACTCCATTAGCTATGGCTTCATAATTAATTATCACTAGTACCACAAAAGGATATGACACTAATTACTTTTGGACTATGGCTGGAGTTTAAGAACCACAACATATTAAGATGGATAAAAAGAAGAGACTTTGGCTTCAGTTAAGAACTGAAAGCAAAAATTATAAAAACTTTTGCTTCGGTTATAAAAATAATTCAGACAATAAACCAAAAAAAATAATTAAAAAAAAGAAAATCATTTTGGGTTTATGACAAGTTTCAAGAGCAACTGCAGCTATAGACCTTATTAAATTTTAAATAATTATTTAATTTTTAGGATTTATGTATCTTTTTATACTCCATACTCATTCGATAAAGAATTTTTTTCGCATCATAATTATGATTGAGTTGTGTATTTCCATTTGGTAATATTTTATTTAACAATGACAACAATTCTGTGAGACTGTTGGCCTTTAAATTCATGAGCCTTAACACTGTTGGCAATTGTGTGCACTTTGTTGAACCGACATATAGAGGAGTTTTTGCATCAGTGAACATCGTCTCATATACATGTCTTTGGGCAAAAAGCTTATGCGCCAACATCGAAGATCATGTCTTCTATTTTGTCTTCTTTCGGTCGATCTTTCATGGTGGAATCAAATACTTGTTCAGTTGGGAGACAGTTGGGGAGACTGTTAGAAAGTCTATTAATTCGTCGTGTCATATGCATGCCATCTCCATGTTGTATAATATCGAAGGAAACCATCACAAATAAGATATTCCCTAATTTCGGTTGCGTTCAACATTCTCTCTTTCAAACAGTTGACACAAGAGCATCTAAACTTTACTTCATCATCACTCCTACCCTTGTTATGTTGCGTAAATTGTTTAAATTCTTCTACTCCACTTTCGTACTCAACAGTGGTGCATGGAACATTAATCCAATCTCGATTCATATGTATATATACTAAAATTGTTTACACAATTTCAGTAATCTTAATGATCACTTTGGTCGCTTTTATATTCAAGGTTTGACCATATCTAATTCAAGAACACTCACTTTCTTTAGTTTATTAAATATATAAATTTTAAACAACATATCTAAAATTTTACGAAATTTTTTCAGCATTTCACATTCGTCTTTAGGTTACACAAAATAAAATTGATTAAAAATTACAATCAAATATGCACTCAAAGATCAATAGAAAATACAGTTGCAAAATATTCATAAATTTTAGGACATGCATAAACTATGAAAAAGTGATTACTCTTCTTAAATTGCCCAACTGGACAATTCAAGATTCAATACTATAAATTATAATTACTATCTCCTCTTATATTCATTTTTAAAACAAACATTTCTTCAACAAACTTGGAGACAGTAAATAACTTTTGTATTGAATCTTAAACAGAAAACTAAGGCTAATTCAATACAACAATATATTTTTGCATACAATTAATCACATATCAAACATACAAAAATTGAATAACCTACTGCAACATTATATACAATTAAATGCTCATATTAAAAAATAAATTTTTAAGACAAAAAAATAGGAATCTAGGAGCAAAAAAGGAAGAGAATAATGGAGAATGGTGCAACTACTAACGTTTTCGAACGCACCAAAAGTCCAACACAGAAAAATAATACCTGGACAAAAATACAAAAGACTTATTAGTCTCAGGAACCCAAAGTAACTCAAAAACGCCCTAAGAAAGGTAAGGAACGAAGAAACCAAAGCTCACCATGGAAAAACTCGAATGTATGAATATATAAATGGCGAAGGAGGCAATGACCACAACAAGGAGGCAATGGCCACAACAACGAGGCAATGGCCACAAAACGAAGCAATGGCGCAGTATTCGCAAAAAGGAGGGTTTAAGAACAACTAAGATATGTGAAAAGAAACTGTAAAGGGTTATGTAAATTTGCACTTTTTTTAGCACTGTGAAGACATATTGCGTCGGTTATTTTAATAATCGAAGAAATATGTACTTTATGGCGTTGATTCTATTAAGAACTGAGACCAAAAGCTAAGCTAAATATTCATAAAAAAATAAAGGTTTTGGAGCCTATTATGACTTTTGGCTTACACCTTTGGCCTCAATTCTTTTTAAAATCGAAGCAAAAGGGGTTTATGGCACTAGTTCTCCAAACAACAGAAGTCTTAACGTCTCTTCAGAATATGAACAATCTGAAAGTTCCTTCTGCTGAGTGTAAAGTCAGGACCCTATAACAATAGTTCTGCAAAGAATCGAGGTCATAAACCTGTCCAGAATATGAAAACTGGTTCTAAAAAGTCTGACATAATGTCTCTGCATGAGGATTGTTAGGATCCTATGACATCGGTTCTAAAAATAATCGAGACCATAGATCTTGGCTAGTGTGTATTAAAATGAAAGTTTAAATTTATGCAAATGTGATCCACCTTTTATGTTTCGATTATTTGTTAACAATGCTAAAGGAGATTTTTCATAACTGAGACCTATAAATTTGTGAAAATTACATAATTGTCTCGTTTTTCGTAAAAATCAAACCTATTAGACACATTAAAAGTCCATTTGTGTACTAATGTACTCACCAACCGAATGCTTTTTTCTTTAATGAGAGTCATGTTATTTATACAATGCATACCATTCCAACTGTATGCATTTTCTAGGTGTTTATAGAACAGAAGAATATTAGTGAAAAGTAATTGCTGATGTTGCACAACAACGACATTTGGCTAGTTCTAAATCTATGTACATCACATTATTCCTAAAATGATGATGTGTACATATTTTGGGGGTCTTAATAATCTCCTCGTATAGAGATGATACATTATGAATTGATATTAACTTTCTAATTTTGTCTTACGCTTCTCTCAGTCCACTTTTGTATATTTTCTCTTCTACTATTTTCTTAGTCTTACATTAGTTACATCCATTGGAGAGAAGTGTAACTCCTAGATTTGAATGAATTTAAACCTCTTGGTTGAGTGATTTTTTTTAAAGAATTTAAAATCTAAGATAATAGAAAGTTCAAGTTTCTATACTTATTATGACATTTTGAAAAAATAGTTTCTTTTGTACTTAAAATTGTGATGGTTCTGAAAATAAAAAAAAAATAGGTTAATTATAAAAAGTTTAAAATAAATTAATATTTTCTTTTTCATGTTAAGAAAAAGTTTATGTATCGAGATTATTTACACGACTTTTATAAATATTTTCGCTTTCTAAATTTATTCGGTACGGAACTTTTTGATTGTGTGAACATTTTTAGCCTCAGCTGCGTAGGTAAATATTGTAGTCTACGTGGGTAAGATATTCTTCCTGGAAAATGGAGAAGAGAGAAAAACCATTGTGTCAGTATTTTCCTACATTCTACATATTCTATTGCAAAGTTATGTTAAATAAATATTACATTTACATTTATTCAAATCAAATTATTTAATTTAATATAAATAAACCATAAATTAGAGTTTCATAAATAAATTTATACTTGAGAGTTTGAAACACACTTATGAAGAAAATGGCTTCAGGTTAAAATGAAAAGTATACTTTTATTAAGGTTACATGCCACAAAAAAAAATATATTTTAAGAGGGATTCTTTTACCATTTATATAATAATATTTTGGTTTATATTTAATATTTATATTTAATTTTAGTTTCAATATTATTTAATTTTAGTTTATTAACGATAATCAAGTAATAAAAAATTTTATATTTAAAAAAAATGATTTATTGACGGTTTTCCAGAAATCTCTAAAAATAGAAACGGTTTCAGAACTTCAGTTACTTCCGACGGTTCCAGAAACCCCTAGAAATAAGTTGTCGGTAATTTTGTGATGCTTGTTTTTTCAGTGATTTTTAAAACTGTGGGAACAATATTTTTTGGGGGTTAAAATTCCGGTAACGTAAAAAATAACCCCTATTAAAATTGCAGATTTTGTAGTAATACACATGGTTTTCAAAAATATTTTCTACATAGAATATTTACTTAAATAATAGTTAATAAATAAAATTTACTGAACTCTTTTTTCCCAAAATAATATAATTCTTTTAATAATTTTTTTCAACTCATATATTATTCACAATATTTATTCAAATAAGTACTCTTAACAATTTGTTATCAAATTTGGTTGATGGTTGAATTATGATCTTCTTTTCAATACACCATCATAAAAATAGAATAAGTCAGATTTTGGTTTTTCGAAAACTATAGACTAACTTTTTAAAAAAAAATTAAAATTATTTTTCTTAAATTATTATTTTTGATAAATTTCATATAAACTATTAAATAATTAATATGTCTTGTATTATTAATAAATTTATAAATTTATAATGTATGTTATAGATAATATTGATTGATTTCTTCTAATTTGAATATATTAATTGTATCATCATTTCAACAAATAATACTTTTAATATTATTTTAACTTTTAATTTCAATTATTCGAAAGCAATTTTTATTAATACATTTAATTAAATAAAATTCGTATTTACAGTACTAACTTAATAGTTATTCTAAATTATAACTTATTTAATTTTTATCATCAAATAATTTTATTACTATTAAAAATGTAAAAAAGTTCTTAATTTTAAATGACAAAAATTCATTACACAAAAATCAATATTCTAAAACATTCTGTTACTTAAGAAAAAATTGTAATATGTTATTTAATTAACAATGACATTTCAGCTTAATTTAATATATCATTTGATAGGCTAGACAAGTAACTCGATAAATTTATTAAGATGGATATAACAATTTTTCTTTATTTTAAAATTTCTTTGATTATTTGACTTGAAAAAAATAAAATTTACAAATGTTATTAAATTAAAGAAATTTTTTTATATAATTTTTAAATATTTATTACACTTAACATAAATATATATATATATATATATATATATATATATATATATATATATATATATATCTCTTATATCATTTGGTTGTTATAAATAAGTTATTGTAATAAATTTAATTTCGCAAATTTGTATACATTATTCATAATTAAATTAATAAATACACTCACATTATTAATTTAAATTAATTTTTAATTTTTTTTCATTTTCATTGTCAACTAATTTAATATTTTTTAAGAAAACCTCAATATTAAATAAATTTAAAAATTTATTTAAATTATTATAAAATAAATTTTAAATATTACCGATGTTGTAAAATATTAAATTTTTTTACTATATGTTTTATAAGTCTTAAAATATTTTAAAATTTCAGTATTTTAAAAAAATGGAAAAATTGAAAAGATAGTTTGGTTTTCAAGGAATTAAATATTAATTTATTTATTTTCTATAATAATGTGCTAAAATAAATTTTACAATTCAATTTAATCAAAATTCTAATAATGAACAGCAAACTGTACTGCTTAGGTAAATTTTGTTAGTATGTTTTCGGAAAAATTATTTCTAGAATCTGTGCTGCTTGATAACGTGGCACATTTGTAAGAAACTTTTTTAATATAAAAATATTTAATTTATTCTCTAAAAAATATTTATCAAATGAGTTACCTGATTTAAGAAAGGACTCATTATACAAAGTATCGATCCCATATGTTTCATTTTAACATAAAATAGTTCATTAAGAACAGTAGTTTAAGACTCTAAAGTTGCTAAAATGACTTAAAGACTATATATTGCTTCATAAAGTCCCAACAGGATGAAAAATTATATAAATATAATAATGTTGTTATAAAAAGTAGGAAAATAGTCAATATTGAGAACAAAGATATTTAAAAGGAAGTTGAATAAACATTGTTCAAAGATGATGAAAACTAGCATAAAGTAACCGAAAAACATAAAATTAAAGGTTGAAAGCAACACATATGGCAGATTCTTTGTTTGGTTCAGCTTCTGTCTTCTCAGTCTTTTCTGATTGTTCTGCGTCTCCTTGCAAACCCTACAGCGGTTGCCCTGGCCTTCTGTTTCCTCTCCAATTCTTTTATTTGACGTCGGAAAGACTGCCACATGGAAATCTTAATTATTAAACATCCGTATTTGAAAATTACTAAGACATAAGCATGAACATGAATCATTAATTCACATAAATCAATGCATTTATTAATCCAAGGTTTAAAATATTGTCTTACCGCCTCCTCGTACTCTGCAATATCAGGATGGATGATAGAAATGAGATGATCATAGTGGCGATCATCCCCTAGTGTGCATCCGCCAGGATAATGTTCACGACAAACTGGGCATTCGTTCTTGCTGCACTCAAACCACTCCAAATATTACAAAACCTACGACAACACTGTCAAAAAAATTCTGAGAGATAATGACGTATTAATTGCAAGTTTGAGGACTAACCAAAGGCGTATGGATTTCTCAATGCATTCTCCGCAAAACCGATGCAAGCATTCCATAACAATTTTGGTTTTTCGAATTACACCTTCACATAAAATGAAATCAACCATTTTATATGATTTCAAAAATTACGAATACAAATAAAAAAATGCTTTTTATTCTTTATTTGCTATATATATTTATATAATCTCCCAAACACATTAACATGTATTGTCACATTTCACATTAAATCAGGAAAGAAATAGAACTATGTGTTTAATTACCAAAATCTTACCTTAGATTTATACCTGTGTTTGGAGTCACCGTAAAACATTTTATTAATTTCAAATTATAAAAAAATTTAAATATTAATTTAAATCTCACATTGAATAAATATAAAAATATTAAATATTATATAAGAATAAGATTTATAAATTTTTTGAATTTTGCATTGAAAGTGATATAAATTATTTATAGAGATTAAACTTAAATCACATTATAAACCGGTTAATCCAATAAATTATCCCTCTAGATTTTTATTTTTTATTAAAAAAATAAATCACCGTTATACTACAGTGCAAGACTATAAACATGTTAATGATCTGGTTACTTTACAGGGTTACTTGCATAATATATTTTTTATGTCCATTTACAAATGTAATATTTGGGCATGACTAATGAACATAATGTAATGACAATTAACTGATGAAATTTACATATATCATAAGTTTTTATTTATAAATTGCCCACAAAAAAATCAGCAAAGCAATATATTAAGGCTTGAATATAGCATGTTTAAGAGAAACACATTTATAGCAAAAAAATAATTAAGTAATCTACCAACCGTTCTATTTCATACCTAGGCAGATAGGACACTGAAGATCCTCGCTTATATCTGACAAGTCTATTTCCATACAACTGTAAATAAACACCCAAAATGTCAAGTTGGTGTAATTTATATATGCCTTCCCCTCGAAGTTCATGCTAAAGAAAATAACATCCATGTTAAGAAAAGGGTTTTACATCATGCTGTAAAACTAAAACATATTTCCTTTTAATCAAACATGTTTTTTTCCTCTGGTTATGATGTAATCGCATTCTACATTACATTTTCATAGGGTAAAGCAAAACTCAGCATTTTTCTTTTGATAGAAATAAAAAGTTGAATAAATACTTCAACTCTTTATATAAAAGTCAGATATACATATCACAATATTTCTTACTCTAACACAAAATGTAGATAACAAAACAAAAATATCCAATTGTTAGGAAAATTCAATAACATTACGGAGAGTAAATTCAATAATATTAATACACATTTTACCCATATTATCAATCATACATTTGCCAACTAGCCATGTTAGAAAAATAATTTTTTTGATGAATAACATGATTCACATTTTAATGTTATTGTTTCATTCATGCCATCAATCAATAATGCAATTTATAAACTCATATTTCTTATTGTTGTGTTAAAAATAGACAAAACTATATAAAAACGACTAATACATTAACTTCTACAACTGACTAATATATTAACTATCTATAACAATTATAAAATAGTAATCATCCACAACGATTAATATATTAACTACTAACCAGAGTTAATATATTTAATTTTATCCCATTTAATTTTACCTAACAAAACATGACTATAAATTTAAATGTTGCTTCCTCTCGATTCTTCTACTCTTCGTCCCAATTTCGTCATGTCCAATGCAGATAGTGCTTTCTTCTTTCGTTAATAATTAGATTATTCGTTATGTTCGTGTCCAACTTATAGTTCATTTCTTTTTTTCATTTGTAGTACTTTTATTGTGGTCAACTTGTTCTTTGCATTCTCGGTGGTCATACTGGTTCTTATTTGTTCTTTGTCAAATTGTTTTTAGTCAAATTCTTGTTAATATGTCAAACTCCTTTTGAGAGATCTGACAACTCACACTTCACATCAATACATTGAGCTCTTTTTGAGTTGTCTACTATTCAAACAATACGAATTCTTTATCGAGCTATTAGGATTCTCCATCGAGCTATCAGAGTTATTGACATGCTCTATCGAGCTACTCAAACTCCCCACCAAGCTATCTACATCCTCAATCACGTTTTTCACATTCTTTGTCAAACTCTCTAAGCTACCCAAGAACCCCCACCGAGGTACTCAAGCTTTTCACATGCTCCACTAAGTTGTTCACTTGTTCTACCAAGCTATCTAGGCTATTCACTTCTCCACATAGTTGTTGAGGCTCTCTACAAACTCTACCGCGTATCCAAGCTATTTGTATATCTTATCAATCTCTCCAACTTATTCGATTTTCTTGCTAACCTATCCACGCTACTAAACTGTCTTGTTGAGTTCTTCATGCTACTCGATTGTCCTTCCAAGTTATTCAATTGGTTGTTCATGGTCCCCCAAGCTACGTGTGACCACCAACAACAACACTTCTTTTCCAACTTTTTCTATGAGGTTGGTCGTCTTTTCTTTTCCATCAAATCAATAATTTTTAGTAAAATGTCTGATCTTGCCACAACTAAAGCATTTATCTGAGTGTTACTCCTTTTCATAATGGCCATACTTGACACATTTGAAGCACTCAATGTTTGACCGACCTCCTCTCCATAGACATCTTCCTCTTTCGTGCTAGATTCGACTGCTCTTTCTCTTCTTTTGTCCTCAACTTCTACCATCAAGATTGCATCATATGCCTAATCAGTACCATCATCTACTTTGAGTGTTCTAAGTGTAATGTGCCTTATTCTTCTTCTTCTTCTTCTTCCGTTACTTGTGTGGCTCAAGAAACCTGACAAGGTCTTCAACTGTGAGCGCTATAATAGGTTCTTGGACTCCTTTGTGCACACCATGTTCTCAAAGTCATTATTTAACTACCTCAAAATCTTCTCCACAATTTGTTTAGTAGACAAAGTCTCTCCATTTCTTCCATGTTGGTTCACCATAGTTTCAAATTGAGTTATGTACTCGACCATTCCTTTTGTTTCCTTCATTCTCATGCTCTTTAACTTGCTTTTGAGTTTTTAAAGCTAGACATGCTTCACTTGATCATCCGCCTTATACGTCTTCTCTAGAATGTTCGACACTTCTTTTAAAGATTTTACACTTGCAATTTTCTCTAAACTAGAATCCTTCACAACTTGGTACAAAATGTACAAAGTTGCCATGCCGTTCGTACGCGCTGCTCTCAATGCATTCATTTGGACATTCGACCATTTTGTTGTGTTTTTTGGTCTACATAACCATTTTCCACCATCTCAATTTTCTTGGGTTTAAAAAAAAAAACTTTCATTTTGAGACTCCAATTATCGCAGTTAACCGTTTTTGTCAATTGGGATAGGAACCCACTATTTGGAATTGACCATCTTTCTTTTTTTTCCTCTCACGTAGGCACTCAAATTAACTGGCTCTTAATACTACTTTATTAGGAAAACAAACTTTTGATGAATAACTTGATTCACATTTCCATTTTGTTGTTTCATTATGCAATCAATAATACAATTTATAAACTCACTTATTTCTTATTTTATAGTTGTACTCAAAATAGATAAAAACCGTTAAATACATTGACAATCCACAATGACTAATATATTTAATTTATTCAATTTAAGTTTACCTAAAAGCCATATTAAATATATGATTGGCTTGTACAACATTTTTGTTGCATATATTCATATTTAATTCACATTGATCTAGCATATGTATAGTATTACTCTTACGTTAGGTGATGATCTATATATCAATCTAATTGATTTGGTTCAGCTAGCTAAAAGTTCTTTAAGTGTTTTCGTATCTAAATTGTAAGGATCTCATACTATATAAAATAGTATTGAACGTCTTTGTTTATTGGGTCTCATTTTAACCCTCGGTGAACTATTTGGGGCTCATTTTAACCCTAGGTGAACTCCATATAAAATATGTTATTCTCGGCAACCTTGGTGATGCTTGTTGTGGTCGTGACAGTCAAGACAATTTTTTTTGGAGGGCTTTATGCTTTGTTGCAGAGATATCTTAGCTATTATTTTTGCTTTGGAAAATGCTACATGTATTGATTTGGAGTGTTATCTGGCTTGAATGTGTTTCATTTCTTTATCTACCAGGTGTTCTACTTTCTGCTTCAGGAGTCATTCACGTTTGGCGAATTCTTACTCTGGCCGAAATCTCGAAGATCATTTCGTAGGAACTATTTGGACATCCTTGGAAAATACACCTTTTCTTGTAGCTAATTAATAGCTCTTCAAGCATGAGTGCAGGATAGAAATGAAGGACATGCTCTTGGTAGTAAAGGTGATGAAATGTGAGACTAGCTTATGGAGTCCTGAATTAACTGATGTTTGCTACGTATGGAAGGAACTACGTATGGTATTGTTAACAGACAAGCTTTTGTCTGATGGATAGGATCAAACATTATAGATTTTAAGTCTCTCAAAAACATAAATGACTTTCCTATTTTCCACTTTACTAAATTTTTTATGCTAATCTTTGTTGTCTATATAAGTTTTGGTCTAATTCCCAATGATTCTTGATGTGTTTTTGCACACTAATTAACCTTTCATTCTTGAAAAAAATCCTTTCCCCACTACACATAAACACACAGGAAAATGACCAACAAACTAACCCCGAGCATGCATAAATCCAACTCATGCTCAAGTCAACAAAAGTAACCATCTTTGTTGAAGGATTCAACACCTAATTGAATCAATCATCCACTACCAGAGAAAAAACGCACGAGACAACGTGTGCATCACTCATAATTATATGCGAAAACTACAACAAACGCTTTAAAACACAACACACAAAACCATAAACACAAAACGAACCATTTCCAAGCAGAATCGAAATTAACATTAAATTTAAGAAGCAGCGAAACCGATCAAAAAACGAAAACAGCTTATCGTGAAGTAAATGACTGAAGAAATGCAGAACGATGGATCAGTTTAACCTACAAGTCCTCGTCGCTCGATGAATTTCTTCGATCTGATTCTGAAGAAAACAAGGAAGCAAGAAATGAAAAATGAAAATCACAAATGATACACTGAGACAGTGAAATTGGGATTAAAATGGAAGAAGCAGTTATGCAAATCCAGACTTAATTCAGAGGAACATGACACATACCAACTTCATTTTCAGATTGCACTTCTTCTCGGGATTGCTCCGGTGGAGGCTCGTCGGGGAGGCTCAGTCCTGACATTGTTTTGTCTCCGATGAAAATCTATGAAGGAAATGAAAGCTTAACACGCTTCGTAGCTAGCAGTGCTACGAAGCGAAACAAGGATAAGTTGGCGAAGTGAGAGTTCAACAACGCGTTCAACCATAGAGAGACACCAGGTGCCAAAGTGCTGCATAAATAGTGACACCATGACTTCTACCTAAGTTTATACAATCAATCAGAACATGCCACGTGTAAAATGTCAGGGACACTAACCTGTTGACGCGAAATGTAAGCTTCTGTAATGAAATTGTATTAAAATAATTTTATAAAAACCTAAATTTATTATGATCAGCTGAGAATGAAAAATTCTTTATTGAAGATAATTAATGTAACACACAAATATATTAATTAATCTTTGCTGGCTATCATGTAAAATATTAAATTTGTTACAACATTTAATACATTATATAAACCAATTAATTATTTACCAAAAATATTTATTACAAGATTTAATTAAATTGTAAAAGTATTAAATTAAATTTATTACTCAACAAAAAAATATTTTACAACATTTTAATTTAATTGCAATAACGTATTGTTTCTGCGTAGTGTTTTGACAACTTTTTCTTCTTTTAATGGTATTAGTATATTATTTAAATGAAGTTATCTTCAAATTTCTGCATCTGGTAATTAAAATATATTTTTACCAAAATAGAAAAAATAAAAATACAAACACGTTTGAGGATAAATGTTGACTATCTTTTACTTAATTATATAAACTACGTTATTTTATTTAATTTGTAACTGTTTTTCTTTTATATATATATATATATATATATATATATATATATATATATATATAATTATTTAAAACTTTTATTTATTAATGTAATCTCATAAAATTGTATTTTAGGAGTAGTGATTGTTTAAAAATAACGTGACTTATTTTAATATTAAATTATTTTATTATAAATAGTTTTGTTATAAACTAGTTTTATTATTTTAAAATATATTATCTCTTTAGAAAACATTTTTCTAAAGTTTTCTATCCTTTCTCTAAGAGTTCTGACTCCTAAGTATTCTATTTGATGATCAGAAAGTGTCTAGACGATCATGGCGTTAAGGTCTACAATTCTAGTCAATCAATTTCTACCACAAAGCAAGTAAGTTTTTATTATTTTTTTTCCTCTCTCGTTTCTAATATATTTTTAGAAGAAATTAAAGTAGTTGCATGTGTGATCATGTTTTCCATACTCATTCTTGGTTAATCTAAAGTTCTAAGGACCCTGTCCGTTTCCAATTTGATGTTTCGTAAGTTCGTCTAAAGATTCCTTGCGTTTAAAGTAATTGGTAGAGCATTCTTTGAGTCGGGCAATTTATTTTGAGATAAGGGAAGCTAAACCTTGTTTTAGATTATTTTGGTGTGGTTTGAATTTAGTATCTTTATGTAGTATAATTTGAATTGCATGTATTTGAAATGATTGTTCTAGTAATGTTTGAGTTTGAATAATAATCAATGTTTGTTTGATGATTGAATGTTTGGTACTATATGAAATTCATGTTGAAATATGTTAGTGTGTAATTAAGTTATATTGATGTGATAAATTGAATTCAAAATGGTTGGAGTATAAAGGGATAAAATCAATAATTAGTCAAGGTCAAAAATAGGGGTTTTGATGAGTGTATTTAAGAAATAAGGACTGATGTAAGAATACTACTTGAGGCTGTTATTGAGTAATAAAAGACTTGTTAGAGGTGTTGATGGATTTAAATCTGTTTTGGAATAAAGGGGTAGTGATTTGTTGAAGTTTTAGAGTGTTTTAGTGTAAATTATGGTTTTGAGTAGTGACATTTTTTAGTCAAGGGTGTATAAACTGTTTTGAAGAGTTTGAAGTCTTTTATAAGGTCAATTAGAACTTGTCCACGGGTTTATATTAGAAAAATGGTTTAAACCCTTCCTTGGTCCTCATTTTTGTATGAAAATCTTAGTTTGGTCATCATTTTTTCATCTGTCTCAATTGGGTCATATTTTTTGTAAAAATGAACACATTTTACCCTAACCGTTAAATTGTAACAAACGACGTTAGTTGGTGTTGACGTGTTGCATAATTAATAAGCTGATGTCAAAATATTTTATTGCGTGGAATTTTTATTTAATTTGAGAGATTATGACATGGCACCGTTGTCACATAATTACAATTTAACACAACAACTATAAATAAATAAAGAAATGAAAGGAAAAAGGAGAGAGTGAGAGAACCTTTTCCAACATACAAAACCCAGATGAAAACTGCAGCAGAGATGAGACACAGGAAGAGCATTCCGACTTTCTTGCGACCAGCGAACTTGCAGATCCAAAGGAACAACCTCTCCTTCTCCTTCTCCTTGAGCATCTTTGTTGCCTTTCGTGCAGAGCCGTTCTATACCTGTTTATCCAAAGACCCATAACTTCCAGAACGAATTCCAATACCCAATGGAGCAGACATTTATGCCCCACTCATTCCTCGCCCTTCTCTTTCTCTCCACCCAGATCACGCATTCATCCACGCAACAAAATCCAACGCCACCAATTCCCAATGCACTCTCATCAATCCCACTCTCACTTCCAACTCAAAAATGGGAAAAAAAACAAATAAACAATAACAATAGGAATAAAACAAAGTTGATTCCCCTTTGTGGTTATTCAAGATCCCGAAATAACACAAAGAACAGAACCGAATGAAACTCGCGCCTCCTGAAAAATCAACTGAAATATATTCATGTTACACTTAAAAATTCTCCAGAAATGAGGACGAATCTAGGGTTTCTGATTGGCCCTGTAGGGTTTTCCAAAATCCGACACTGGGAAGAAATCCGGGATCGCAATATTCAAACTGTCAAAAAGAAATGGTTTATTTTTCCGCTGATCTGGAAGTGAGGAAGATGATCTCAGAGTCAGATAAAAATTTCATTGAATATTATTTATAAGAGGGAAAATTACCTTATTAGGGATTAAAATTTTTATGAAAACAGAAACCTGAAAATTTGTGAACTCTTATAGCTGGTCTGCACAACATTTGCCTCTTTCAGACACTCGTGCCTCACTAATTATGACGTGGAATTGAAAAATGGCTCTCTTCCTCCTCATATTTTGACATCTGCTAACTTTCATAAATTATTGTCGTTAAATCAACGATGCCATTATTCTTAATCATTATCTTAACTCAACGTTGTTACAGTTCATCTGAAATCTCTCAAATTAATGTGTATCTGCAACTGAATCGAGAAGAATGGCCTTTTTTTGGTCTGTGATTGTGTTGTAGATGGTGGGTGGCGCCGGTGGAGCAACAATGGGGGAGGAAGCAGAGGGGGAGGGAGGAGAAGATCTGGTTCTAATCAAAACATCACCACGTGGCCTTTCAAATCACCATTGTTTATTTAATTAAAGATTGTCATGTCATAATCTCTCAAATTAAATAAAAATTTCACGTAATAAAATATTTTGACATCAGCGTATTAATTATGCAACACGTCAGCACCAACTAACGTCGTTTGTTACAATTTAACGGTTAGGGTAAAATGTGTTCATTTTTACAAAAAATATGACCCAATTGAGATAGATGAAAAAATGATGACCAAACTGAGATTTTCATACAAAAATGAGGACCAAGGAAGGGTTTAAACCTAGAAAAATTTATCATAGAAGTGACAATTACATCATAGATTGAGTTTCTTAGTTCATTTTGGAGGTTTAGGTGTTGGAAATTGAAAGTAGGATGGCTGGAAGGAAATTGAGGTGTTGGAAGGATGCTAACAAGTGTAATTAGAGTTGGTTATGTAGTTGGTAAACTGATATATGGATTAGAAAGTGTTGTTTTGAGTTTAGGTACTTTTGGAACTGTCAAATGGACTTAATGAACCTAATTTTGAGTCCAATGATCAAATGGCTTTGTTTTAATTCTAAATATGCTTTTGCATAAGTTCTAGGGTGTAAGGAATCCATTTGGTCATTAGAACAAGTCTCAAGTGCATCAAAGTTCATGAAAATAATGTCTTTCTCAATAGAGATGAGATATGAAATAATCTTCATATTTCTCCACCAATACTCCACAGTTTGTTGTCTTCACAAGGCTTTATGTGGCCTCAACCACCACGAGCTGGTACCAATTTTTTAGGAAGAAATGATTTTCAATAATATTTTCTTAATATTCTTCTGGTAACACTATATGTCAATCAAATACTTACAATTTATAGACTTACATATTGGCTTTTCACCTACAAAGTCATAAACTCTACCATTTATTCTTATTATTGTCTAATAACTACTACATTAATTTACTCATACTCATCTTTGCACTCTAAAATAGACAAAGCTCTTCAACAAAAAAATAATTTAATCAAATCTATCACATTTAACTTTACCCTAACACCAGAAGCTAAGTTCAACCTTACTATGTCCTTGTTTTTCATCAACCATTAGGGATTCTTCCCTATTGGCATGTTTCAAGGATGACACACTATGTTATTCATATGAATGCAAGAGACATAATTTATGTTTGTTATTTTACCAAATGTAAAAATTTATGTTTCTCGAATCTATGTCTAACATAAAATGAACATAAAAAATTTAAAATATTATATGTAAAAAAAGAAAAATCCTATTAGTGTGTGTTGAGACCATATAACTTATGGTATTCACCTCACACTGAGTTTTGATATCTCCATTATGAGCTTGACAAATCCGGTTCAAATATTCAAAAATATCATCTTAAATTGTAGGGAGGGTTAACACACATAGGTTTATACTCTGGATCAAACACTCACGGATTTGTTTTTTATACTACGTTTAAAGACTTCTTATTATTGAAGATATCTTATGTATATATAAACTTATGCTCATTTCTTGTTTTCATCCAATGTGAGACTTTTTGTTTGTATCCTAACCTAGGTTTAACAAGAGATGATTGATACTCTCTTTTGGAACTCCAAAACATCACACTTCTAAAGTGTTGCAATAATGGTATTCAACAAATTAAAGTGCACGGCGAAACATTTTCCTTTATAATTACTAACCATGATAAGAAACTAATTTTATGAAACTCAACATCATCACGGGGGATCAGATTGGTTGCAATAAATCTTACATTTATTAAAATAATCAACACAATAGTGACTGTTGGACAGAACAACTGAAATTTAAACTAAAAATGTTGAGGTTGATTTATCAAAACAAAATATATGCCTTAATCATACCAAAAACATGAGGATAGACTCTTCTACAAAGTTACATCCAACTTACAACAAAAGGTTAATATTGTTCAAACTTAGGATGTCAACCAAACCAGATTGCATACATAAAATCATGAGAATTGTGACTATCGGATGAAGATTGAACAAATCAAATTCCGAATTTGTGTTTTAAAATATGCCAAGGTTAAATATACGTCCTATCTTTAGACAGATAAAAGTTGCAAAATCCATGAAAATATGAATAAAACTTAATACTGATAGCACTAAAAGATTACCAAATACAACTTCATGCATATATTCTTAACCAAAATATTTGTGAAATAGTTTGGAACACCGAAAGTCGATACACTGTAAGGTCTCCACATATCCACGGTTCTGACTAACCGAAAATGTTGAGAACCTTTTTCTCCAACATGGGAAAAAATTATTAAAAGGGAAAAAACAACCAGACATTTTACTGTTCTGTTTAATTATTCAAATACACATAATAGTTCAAGGGTTTATTTCATCATCATCTGCTAATCCCAAGCATACGAATTCCACTACTTCATCTTATAAGCTAGGAGCTGCAAATAACAAATTCAAGAAGAAAAAAAATGAGATAATAAAAGAAGGAAAGCTAACAAGGTAGCAACAGTACTATAAAAGAGAAAACATAAGTATCTAATTATGCCTTATACTTTACGTCAGAAAAAGGACACTAAAATCCCTTCTTTTGAAAAGACACAGACGCACACCCATATATATAATCTAAGTTCCACTTATACGATGATATCATTATATTTTATTTGCTTACATTCTTCACATAATATTTATTAAAAGGTTTTTGTAGGCTACATTTAGAGTTTACCAGATGACCACAGTTGGTGACATTCGGAGTGTAGAGTTGAGCCAAAGTTTCTTCATCTTGCAGAACACGCAATTTGTCCTTGTCTGGATCAATGGTTATGTTACCAGTTACAACATTGGCTTCTGATTCTTCTATCAAGAATAATTCAACTTGATCCGCCTGCAGCTCAGCTTTGATTTCAACATACTGCACATAGAAATCCAATCAGAATTAATATGAAATATAGCACACAAAAATGATTTACATGGAGAGATATATAACCTTGCACAGTGTCTTCACTGAGCAAGTAGGCCTGCATAAAAGATATGGTTCCTGCAAACTCGGTATCCTTTGCTCATCCAAAGAGATAAGCACAAGGTGAATCTCCATCTGAAATAACACAAGACCTAGTCATTGTATCATTGCAACAGTGCCAATGCCCATTACAGAAACATACAAAGAAAGAGAACTTAACAACGTTGCTGATAAATATTGTTAGATTGTGATACAAATTTATAGAAAGTTTACTATAATAAAATCTAAGAAACTATGGAAGTAGCAACTCCATGTAAAAGCAAAGATGCCTTCGTTTATGAGAAAGATGCCTTCGTTTATGAGAAAGATGCCTTCATTACTTCTAGCCAGAGTGACCTTGAAAGCTAGAAGTTCTTGTAGAGTCTATAGTCCAGTACTAGTAATGTATAAACAATTATTATTAGAAAAAAGAAAAAAAAAATACCTCGTCAACGTTCTCATCAGATTTACGTAGATGATCAACAAACTTGGCGAGACGATTACTCCTAGCCTTCTCGCCACTAACACTGGCGTTACTCTGTTGAAAACTTGCCTGTTGGTATTACAAATGGTATACTCAATGTAAAATAAAGAAAAAGAGAAACACCTTGTAGTTCAATAAGAATAACTCTAAAAAGTTATTGTTCAAACGTAAAACATTCAAATTATAACCTAAAGAGTGGATGGTTAGAAGAAAAAACATTACTATAGTTTGTTATTCAAGGCCTCTTCATAACTTGCATGATAAAGTAACAAAAACAATAAATGTCGTTATTTGTAAAGTTAAATAAGTTTTTGGTTATTTCTAAAAGTTAAATATATTTTTAATCTTTGAATTTTTATTCAAAATTAAAATTTGTTCATATTCTATATTTTACTACATTTTGATTTTTTAACTTTAAAAATAAATAGATATAATTCTTTTAACCTAGTTACGTTAACATATCAAATATATTTCTCAATTGACATTGAACTAAATATAGATAAAATAAAATAAACAATTCATACTATACTAGTATGAAAAGCATTTCACATGTAAAATAAATTTAATATAATTAATTTTAAAAAATTGCATTCATTTATTTTAAAAGTTTAAAGACTAAAATATATCAAAGTTTTGGACAATAACAAATTTTAATTTCTTTTCAAAATCGAAAACTAAAAACAAATCTAACCAATTTTTAATAAACATTTAAATATCAAAACTTTTTTTTAGCAAAGTTGCACCTCTTGATCATTTGTCCTCCTGGGCACACGCAAAGCCACTTCCCCCTGTGTCAGAAAACCATGTTCATGAGTTTTTTTATTCATATAAAGATATTTTTCAATCCTATACAACATTTCCATCTTATTACCTTTTTCTTGTACTTCACAACATGTGGCACTATGGCAGTAACTAAAGCATCGTATTGTGAATCTTCTCTCAGTGACAATTGACTATCAACATGAACATCACAAACAGGACACTTATTGACTCTACAATAAAACCAATTTGGATCCATTAGCACTTGTAAAAATAAACTAAGATATCCCAACTAAATCTGTAAGACAATAACATAGATTGCAGTTTGTGGACCAACCCAAGGCGCATGGATTTCTCAATGCATTCTTTGCAAAACTTATGTAAGCATTCCATCAGCGTCATTGTGTTCTGAATGAATCCTACACATAAAACGAAATAACGTATCTTTTACTATATAATTTGTAAATTGGGAAAGCAAATCAAATATGCCTTACATGCTGCATTATTTGACACATCAGTATATTGTTATAAAAGGTTCACCATTGCAGACGCCACATAAAATCTATTTAAAACAGGTAAATTTGTAAGAGATCATTATGTTGGTTCATTGCCACATAGATTGTCTGTACGAGAATTAAAACTTACAAGATTAATGTATCTCTTCCACAAAATGTTCTGAAAGTTTCAATATATGAACATGTTTCAACGAGTTTTGACTTAGTTATGGCAGAAAAATAATAGAAAAATGATATAGATTTTTCTGTAAACTAAATTTACTTTATGCTAAATATATATATATATATATATATATATATATATATATATATATAAATAAGTTTTTATAAATTAAATGGTATCTTTTGAATCTAAATCTTACCTTAGATTTCTGTCAAAATGGAATCTGTAGAAAAGTTTAATAATTTGAAATGATGAAGGTCGACAATTGCATGCATGTAACTAGAATGGACTATATGACAAGTAATTTTTAGAATCAAATATCCTTTTTATCTCTTGAAAAGAATTGAAGAATAGTTTTGAACACTCCAAGGGATATGTGATGAATGAGTTCACATATAATTTTTAAGCACAAGCACAAATCTAATATCACTATAATGAATCCTGAAAGTTCTTCTATTTCAATTGCACTTTCACTGTTTAGTAGTAAATATTATAACTTATGGGATATTCGAATGAAACTTTATCTTAATGTCTTCTATCGGATGTCGTTGAAAATGTGTACAAAGGTTCCACCCTATCAGACAATATAGTGGTTACTCAAATGAAAATTTACAAAAGAAGGAACTACAGAAAATAAAAAAAAAAAAAAATAGAGCAACCTTGCTTGTTGCATTGTCATCCATTATGCTGACAAATAATGATGATCAATAAAATTTGGGAGTTTTTAAAGAAAGGGTGCGATGGAAATTAAAATAAAAGATGAAAGGGATGCAAGCTCAGATAATTTCGGGAATTTGGAACAATACAGGAATCAGAAATAATACTTTCACAAACTTTTTTTGCATAATAAACAAGGCAAGGCTTTTTGTTACTAAAATTTTCAAATGATAGAATTGCTCAAAATAATGTCACAATGCCAGTTTTATTTCTTTTCTTAATAAAGTCTTTACTAAAGGACACTAATCATAATGCATAACGGGGTGCTGGAGGATACAAGACATAATAAAAGGAGCTAAGGAACGCAGAAATTCATAAATTGATATTGTTTCCTTTGGTAGAACCTTAAGGAACAAGGCATCAGTAATAAATGACATACCTCGGCAGATACCACACTTCAAAATTGACAAATCCATAACCACGTACCTGTAAACAAACATTAGCAAACATTAATATTTAATATTTTAATGAGATGATTGTCAAAACTGCAAAATTCTCCACTCCTTGTCCTAGGTCAATGTATTGTGAGAAGAAATTGACACCCACTAGAACAGATGGTCGACACTGATTTTATTGATATCCTATGAAAGTATTGCTGAAAAGAAAAATACATAACTTTTCACACAAATCATGGCAAAGAAGTATTGTAAAGCAGTTTCATTTGAGGTGATCGATTTTCACCCAGCTATATTTGAGTTTTGAAGAACGTTATATTACTATAAAGTTGTGCATTTCTTAGCTTAAGAAAGCAGCAACCCAATGAAAAATGTCACTACATACATGATGTTAAAAATAGATTTACCAAAAACAAGTAGAATCCATATTAAAGTTTATGTTATATGAATCACGCTGAGGTAGAACCAAAATCGACACGGAAATTCAAGCAGCCAGATCGATTATCATGAAAAATCAAAAGATTACAAAGTAAACAACTGAATAAAGAGAAAAGCACATGGAATACATACAGTAACACTCCGAAACACAACGCAAAATTACACTACAGACACAGAATCACGCATATAGACCGAACAGCAAAATCTACATAAAAATAACCACCAGAAATGTCGATCAAAAAACAAAAACAGTGATTAACAAAGTAAACAGCATAGCGTACTCCTTGTCTTTGTCCAGGTTGCTCAAGGAACCGTTTTGCTCTGATTCTGGAGAAAACAAAGAAGAAATAAATGGGAAAAAAAAGGATTACAAACGAAACACATGAATAAATGAAATTAAGATTAAAATTGAGAAGATTCAGACGGAAAGGGCACGTACCAGCTTCATCTTGGGGTTGCTCATGAGGGCGTTTCTGTGCTGACATTCTGTTTTCACTGAAACCAAATCCTATATGTGAACAAAACGAAAGCTTAAAACTCTTTGAAACTAGAAGCGCTATGTAGACAAACCTGTGTAATGAAGCTGGCAAAGTGAAGAGTTCAACAACGCGTTCAAGGATAAATGACAGAAGGTTGAAAATATATAACGATGAGTTGGATAGAAATGTTCGTGAAGCCTATCATAAAACGTTACTGAAAGTCTCATCGACTGATTAATTTAAAGTATATAAATAAATATAAATCTTCTTTTATAAATTATTCCACCCATATTTATTAATATTTACCTTTATATACGAAATATCATTATTCAAATATCATTAATTAATGCCGACTATGGTTAATTATTCAAAAGGTTCCTTCCTTTTTCATGATATAAAATATTCATTTATTGCAATATTTAATATATATATCTTTTCACATATTATTACGAGTTATTTTAATTTTATCATACCTTTATTAATGTTTAATTTCACATATCAAATATATATATTTTGACGTTGTTCACACTTTCTATCAACTTGCGAATTATCAGTGGTGGGGTGTGAATAAATTCGTGAAAAAATTCTTTAAATGAGGATACACTATTTTCTATTCAAATATCATTAAGTAATGCCGACTATGATTAATTATTGATAAGTTTTTTCCCTTTTTATGATATAAAATATTCAATTTATTGCAACATTTAATACATATATAAAGAAACTTGCACAGACCCAGAAATAATTAGAGTTTGATATCTTTTCACACATTATTAAAAACTATCAAACATTTGTATTAAATTAACCTCAATCTCACGATAAATTGCATTACTTTAATAGTAGTATATGTGTAAGTTTATTACACTAATAAGTGCGGTAATAGGTCAACGATATTATTATCATATATATTTAATACAATATTTATTACAACAAAAAAAAATTGTTTTTGACTCGTTACTTTACAACTTTCTTTTATTATTTTTGTATTGTATTTACATTATTTAAATAAAATTATAATTTCTAAATATCCGTATTTGTTGATTATATCTCTCATAATACCCATTTTTTATAAAACCATCTGATCGGTATATTTGCTTGTATAAGAATGAAAATTATATCACTAGACCACAGTTAGTAATTGTTGATCTTTTAGATTAGCAACATCGATGGGAAGAAACTTTGAAGCATAAAAAAATAGATAAACCGTGAGTTAAATTGGACTTTTGTGAAGCAAATATGCATAATTTTAAAACGAGTCTTAGACAATTCCACTCACATAATAAAAAAGTCTTAAAACTTTATTATCCTTATTTTATTCTATTGATAAATTATACGTAAAACAATATTGTAAATATTTCTTATGGTTGCGTCTGACTTTGTTATTTTTAATTTGGGTAATTAAATGTTATTGTTAGTATTTGGAAGATGAATATTACTTTGTACATCTATATTTTATTAAGGATTAAGATATATTTTAACTTATTTATATATATGTGTAAAATGATTGTCACTTATACATTTTCTTTTTTGCTATTTGATCAGTATTTATAAAAAAAAAATTCTAATAAAAAAAAAGTATTGGTAAGTGTAGCACGTATCATATGCTTCATTTAACATAGACAAAAAAAAATATTGCAATACAAAACGTTTAAAACAAATCACCAAAAAAATGTTATGATAAAATATGAAGTCATAAGAAAAGATAGTCTCACGAACTTTTTGTGACAAAAAAAATCTGATTTTTATAAAACGGGTAACCCGGCTCGATCCGGTCCGGCTCACCACGAGTTGGTCACTTAGTGAACAAACCCAACCTGGCTCACATATTAGCGAGTTGAAAAAATTCGAACCCGGCTCGACTCATCACAGGTTGGTGGGTTAAACGGGTTGGCTCACTAGCTCACTTAATTATAAGTTTTTTTTAAAATAAAAAAATTATAATTTTTTGTAATTCAAATTTAAATAAATTTCACTCTAAAATGATGTTAAACTTCAAAGACAATTCAAAATTAAAAAATATCATAAAATTCAAGCGTAATACAAAAACAAGCACAAAAGGCGAATAAATAAGTTTTAATATTAATAATATTTGTATCACTTGTCCATTTATAATATTAGAGTCTTGAATAGATAAATTTATAATATTTTTCTCTCTTGGAACATATTTCTTTTATCCTCATGTACCCTATAATAAAAAAATGCTAACTAATAATATTAAAACATAAAATAATAAATAATTAAATTAAATTAGGTGGGTTGGTGAGCAAACTTGGCTCACCATGGGTTCAACCCGAATGAGTCGGGTACTAAGTGAGCTGGGTTGAAAACCTGCATAAAAAAATTACATTTTTTTCAAATCCACCCCAGTTCAAACCCGCGATGAGTTGGGTTGACTCACGGGTTACAACCCATTTTGACAGCAGATACTACAAAGTAGCGAAAAGTGAAATCAGATAAACCTCTTCTCATGCCATCAAGAGAAGTGAATGCAGTACTCCTAAATGAATCGTGTTTCATACATAAAGGACCACTTCTCACTTCTGAGTTATCAAATAAACCACATTATGTCAGTATAATTCTAAAGAAGTTGGCAATGTATATCATTAAACACGTTTCATAAATCAACCAAAACTAAAAAATAAAATATGTCGTATCCTTGAACAAAGAACATAATGACATACTCCATATATGAAAATGACTGTTCAACCAAGATCTTCTTTGTCTGTTGGAACACCTTATCCACTTCCTTTATCCTATGACAAAAACAACATCATGTCAGCCTCATTGGTAAATATATATTTTATTAAATTTCATTCAATATTATTAAACAGTATAGTATAATTTAAAACAGATAAAGATACTTACAGCTACAATAGTAGTATCACCAAATATAGTAATCAATTCTGAAGGAATATGTCCTTCTTTCATTTCTATGTACCTAAGCATAACACGTTTTAGTGTTTTGAAATTTTCTTCAACTATAGCTAGCTTCTCCTTTAGACTAATTACTTCTTCCTTCAGTTGAGGGTTGGAAGCAGAATCAAAATTTGAGAAACTGTCACTTAATTTTGTAGTGGATTGAAACGTAACATTATGAACACTTCCAAATCCCAAAGATTGTACACCTCCAACATGATCTTTCTCCACCTCAATATGAGCAATATCATTGGTTAATATTTCTGAAATGCTGGCATTTTGACTTATTTCTTGTTTTTTCTTTTCCTGGAAGTTAAAAGAAATATTTCACGAATGTGTTTCAAGTTCAACCATACAAAGAAACAATAGAATAAACATCATTCATTTAATTTATTGTTCAAAAACTGACTAAGAACACACAAACCTAATTAGGGTTCGTATAGGTAATTATTCTGCCAGACAAAGAAAAATCATCAGACAACCATTATCAAATACGGAACCTTTCTGGCGTGTTCAATAACATTGTTACCTGAAGTTTTTTGCTTGTAATATCATACCATATATAATGGTTACACCACAAATTATAAATTCACAATTTTTTTTTCATAACCATGAAAAACTATATTGAAAAATGAAATAAGTGGACTATTCCAATCTTTCTACAATTACTATTTACATAATCATATGTAGACATTCCGAACCTAATCTTGTTCTCATGCTAATGTGCATAGTTATTTGTGTCGTCTTACAACCCATCTAATACAATACATCGAACACTTAATTATATAACACATCCATTCAATACATCCAACTCTTAAACAATTATATAATTGTACAGTAGTCTGTAAATTGAATTATTAATTTCATGAGTTATATATATAGATAGATATGTATGTTTATATAGATAAGTATGTTTATAGTTTTACATGGTTTCGTAATTTTAAGGACATTGTGTCGACAAAAATCCTAAACATAATCATGTGTAGAAATTATTAGAGGTGAACTATTTTTCTATATAGGTATCAGTAATATTGTTTTTCATGTTTTTTTTTTCTAAATTTTTTAAATTAGGAAAGATAGATTATTTCATTTACGGGTGTTATATAATAAGTTTCATCTACTAATCGCTTAATTAATACTAAGAGTATAACTAGGGTTTGCCTTGGTTTAGATACATGTGTTGATATTTTTTGAAAGAAGTAAGAATGAATATATCGGTAGTTTTTAACTTTTTTTAGAAGTGTAAACTTCTATTTATACTGGATTTATAATATCATTTATATGTTGGAACACATTTGGACACAATGACGGATCTTCAACAAATAATTGGAAAGTGCCAAAATTTTATCTATTAATGTAAATAATAGATATAAATACCTGGTCATTGAGTAGGGTGTTGGTCTGGTGAAAATTTGCAGATGAACTTATTTCTCTATCCACGTGGATTGTAGCAGATTCCTGTGGAATGTGTGTTTGTCGTTCTCCATCTTTTCTTGGCACACCAGAACACAATTCCTTTCCTGCGTTATTATCATTCAAAACCTCGTTTTCATTGGATACCTGAATTTCACCTGCATTTCTCAGCTTTCTGCCATCCCTCCTATCTTTACCTTCGCACTTCCTCATCCGCTCAAAAGCTACAGCTATCGCCCTTGCCTTTTTCTTTCTAGGCGATGTATCTCTTTCACTTGGAGCATTCTCGACACTCGAACTTGGAGCATTCTCGACACTCATAGCTTCCATCTTCTTACAAATTATAAACATTTTAATTATTAATATTACAACCCAAAGCGAATCTTCCAGAAAAAAAAATATTAACTCTAAACAATTCACGAAAACTATGACATATGTGTTATGATAAACTTAAATAGTCGAGGTTTATTAATAATTTTGTTTGAGTCTTATTTTACTAGTCTGGTCTAATAATATTTATTTTTATTTTATTAGAAATAAAATAGAATTGATATCAGTAATGATTTAATTTGTTGAAATAAGATAGTAATAAATTAAGTAGTTATTTTTATTTTGAGTGAGTTGATATTCTGTTTTTAGATTTTATTATTTGTATTTAGCTTAATGTAATATTTAGCTATTTAAAGGTTATCAAAGTTCAACGAAAATTACCACAATGAATTGAAAAGTCCAATCATAGTGTGTCATGTTTATTTTTCTACAAAGTGGTATCAGAGCTCTAGGTTGAGTACCGAGAGAAAAAAATCGAGAGAAAAAAGTCAAACATTGTGAGAGAAAAAATGAGTGCTTGAGTTTTTAGTGAGAGAAATGACAAAGGTAGTCAAGGAATGAGTGTACCATAGTTGTCGGGAAAGATCAATTACGACAATTGGTGTGTAGATGAAAGTCCTTTTTAAATACCAAGGAGTATGAGAAGTAGTGGAGGATGGGTACAATGAACTCGTAGAGCATGAACACCAGATAGTGACCCAAATTGCTGCATTGAAAAAGACACGGGTGAAAGATAGATCGACTTTGTACTTTCTGTATAATGCAGTGGATAAATCAGGTTTTGAGAAAATAGCTAATGCAAAGTTAGCAAAAGAAGCCTGGTAAATTTAGGAGATGGCATACAAAGGAGCTATCCACGTGAGGCAAGTCCAAGTACAAGCTCTCGTAAGAGAGTTTGACTTTATAACTCAAGTGCAGAAGATGGTCAACCAACTCAGAATGAACAAAGAAGATGTGCCTTCTAACCGGGCTGCAGAAAAGATATTATGAAATCCGATGGATGATTTTGAAAGTATTGTTGTCACTATTAAAAAGACAAAGGATCTGTCAGCTCTCACTGTGGAGGAGTTAGCTGGGTCATTAAAGGTCCATGAACTGACAAGAAAAAGAAATAGAAGGAACTTGACGATCAAGCACTACAAGCACAACAGGTCACTATGTAAACGTGTGCAAATCGAAATGCTACAACTGTAAGGTTGACCACATTGCAAAGTATTGTCAGGTTGAGACAAAGAGAGAGACAAATCTCCTTACTCAAGATGTAGAGGAAGAGTATGAAATCTTGTTGATGGCAAAGAGCTCGGATGTAGAGAGTGTGGACATGGAGAGCTTGGTCACAACAATGGATGAAGTGATCTCGATAAATGGTGCGACAAATGAGGAGAAGACAAACCTTAAGAAGAAACTCGGACAAAAAGATGAAGGATGTAACGGATATAGAGGCTTTTGGATAAAGCTATGAGATTATGAATAAATAAAGGATTGAGCTTAAAGAGATGAGGAAGGCGACTAAAAACAAGGAGGAGGAAGCATTTAGTGTTCTTGAACCAGATAAAAATAGGAAAGAGGAAGATGAAGAGTTTGAGAAGAACTAGGGTATGAGAAACTTGGATACTGAGATAGTGAAAACTATGATGAGTAAAATTTTGGACGAGATGAAGAAGTCGGCCAATGTCATTAAGTGATCGGCCAAGATTGTTGAGAAATCACCTAAAGTCAAAAAGGAGTTGGTCGAGGTTACTAAGAAGTTGGGCTGAACAAAAAATGCGTTGGTTAAACCATTAGAAAGTTCAGTTAAAATGAAAGACAACACAACCAACATGGAAAAAATGAAAAATCCAATGAAAGATGCAAGCTTAATGCATAGTGATACAATGGAAAACTGAATAAAAAATAGAAAATTTAAGTTTATGAAAAAATTTTGTTAAAATAAACTTAAATTTTTAAAGTTTATTAATAATTTTGTTGAAATCTTATTTTTTTATCTAGTAATATTTATTTTGGTTTTTTATTTATTTAAGTACAATATTTTTTATTTTATTAATATAAGATAAAAAATATATTAAATAATTAATTTTATTTTGAGTCAATTAATATTTTGTTTTTAGTTTTTATTATTTATATTTAATTCAACCTATTATAAAGATGGTCAGAATTGAATAAAAATTATCATTGAGAACTCTGTCATAATGTGTCAGCTTTATTTCTCTACAATATGTGTGTCCGAAGAATAAAAGGGTATACTATTTAATTAATGTATCCAAGAGAATAACTACTAATAATTATGAGGTACATCATGAGACATAACATTCTGTAAAGCATCAAACAATCATTGAATTATTTTTAATAAACATTCGTGTTTAGAAAATGTGTGAGAAGAGTCGAACCTCTTTATCATGACTACTCCGATTCTCAAGAAAAGCCAATTCCTCCTGAAGAGAAAACCAAGTTCATGAAGTTTGTTATACAGAGAAACAGTTTTATCAATCCAAGATTCAACATCTCCACCTTACCTGTTCCTCGTATTTATCAATATCTGGCACAAGAGCAGCAATTAGTTTATCAAAATTTGGATCTTCTCTCAGTGACCGTCGACTAGGAACATGCACACGACAAATAGGGCATTCATTGATACTGTAGTAAAACCAGTTCGAATTCGTTAGAACAGTACAACACGGTGCCAATATGTTTACCAACCCAATTAAATCTATGAGATAAATAGCATAGGTTACCCAAGGCGCATGGATTTTTCGATGCATTCTTTGCAGAATCGATGAAGGCATTCCGTCACCGTTCTCGTATTTCGGATGATTCCTACACATGTAATGAAATAAATTATCTTTTTCTATATGACTTTAAAATTAGGAAAGCAAATAAAAAGTGCTTAATATGATGCATTTGAATCGTCTGTCATAAAAAATTCACCCATGCAGACACTAACAAAATCTATCTAGACGCTCTGATGGATCATTTGTTGGCTCTTTTTGCCATATAGATTGGCTTTAGGAGAATTAAAACTATCCAGATTAATGAATGCTTTCGATAAAATCTTTTAAATTTTTCATTAAATTAAAAAAAAAGTTCGTGTACTTAAATATGCATTAAAAGTTGTCATCTATTTACTGAGATAGATTCATTTTCCAAATTTAACTAAAAATATGTCGTGAAGATTATTAGATACAAGCTAAAATTCCATGAAAGGAAAAACAGTACTTCTGATGCTATTTCGTATATATGCTCTTGAAAATTTGGTTTCTACAAAAGAAAGAAAAAAATGTTTTTCTATGTTCTAACAACTAAAACAACAAGGATTTAGATATGGAAGTTGGATCTCATACATATATAGCAGACAATATGCACTCACTAACAAGCTTGCGCAGGAGAACATGCACTCATTAAGTGTAATAGGACATCCTTGTTACATATATGAGCACAGAGTGATGTCTCTCAAGGTAAGCAGATGAATAGGTTCTTGGCGTGTGAGAATGTGAATAGGGCTGATGCAGGTAAAAATGAAGTCGGGTAGACCCACCATATATTTGTCTAAAAATATTTGTCTAAAAATATTTGTCTTGTATATTCTTTTATTAATAAATTTTATTTTCACCACTTTAACTAAAAAAAGTATTCAACAAATATTTACTAATAATTATTAGTAGCAAATATATGTCAGATATCATAATAATTGTAATACTCCATTAACCAGCGGAAAATTAAATACTCATACCCTTTGGACATGTACTCATACCAAACCAATGTGAGTTATATGTTGAAAATAATCTTTCAATTGCAATTAGACGAGAAATAGAAGGTGGCTTAACCATCCATGATGTTTCTATAATCGAATTGGACATGGGTAGTGGTTAATTAAGGTCAAGATGTTGTTGCTCAAGTGTCCCTGTCTAATATAAATGTTCAATTAGGAGGGGAGAGTTTAGGCACATTTTTTGCTTGACCTCAGCATTTGGTCTTGCCAATCTCGGCATGGACACATATATTACATTTTTAAAATTCTTATTCTTATAATTTGTGTCAATGTTAAACTAATGTTTTTTCTTTACTTAGGATTTTTCTCCTCGTGATAAGTAGGCTTTCGGAAATCATGTTGATGATGATAACATGGCAAAAGTAAAAAGATGATCCCATCTCAAAACTTTTGACCATATATTACTCAAGTTGAGGAGTAAACACATACAGTTACAATGAGACTTTAGAGTATTTGGAGTCAATACTATTAATGTCCCATATACATTTTCTTCCCTAATTCATTGAAGGTTGTTAAGAGAACTTACATGTTAAAAGTTTCTATCATTCAACTATTGACCATATAAGTCATAATATGTGTTATATATTTACCATATATACAAATATTACATTTAACTTATAATTTACTCTGTAAGGTGCATGGACAAATTGGGTTTGGAGCAAGGCAAATCCAAAATATATGGATTTTTATCCTTAATCCATGCAAAAATACATGAACACAAACGTTTGATCGAATAATATTTGTAAACAAGGATGAATAACTAATATATATATATATATATATATATAAAAGAAAACGAATTGTTTCTCATTCATTATAAGTCTCAATAGTTAATTGTAATTATTCCTATGAATTATCTAGTGGTGTAGTTTTGTTCACTATATAGAGAATTCAGTTAAAAAAAATGAAAATTTCATTATAAGAGTAAATTTGACATTTTTCATTAAATTATTAGACCACTATAAGACAATTATGACTAATATATGTCTTTAATTTAATAAGAGTTGTGGTTGGCACCAATGTTTTAAGTGGAAGTGGTAGAACAAAGTCACTACAACCCATATACCCTAAGGTTAGTCATCTTTTAATATTTTAGATTTTGGTTTGAAATTGAAATCAAACGTATTTTAAACAAAAAAGAAATGTATAAAATTTATGTTCGTTGATGCATGGTCTCACGTAAATTTTGGACATTTTCTCCTATTATGTATGCACTTATTTACGTATAGTGTGTTTAAGTTCAATTTAAAATTGAAATTTTTTACATCAGAGTTTTAGCCCGGCTTAGATTTACGTCACCCCATCCACGTCGGATTATTAATTAATGTAAAAAACTAAAAAATGTTTATTGTAAAATGTTTGTTTTGTAATAATGGTCATGAATCACGATGACTAATGGTTAAAGGAATTATCCAGTAGAAAGGAATTAAATTAGATGAAATCTTCTCGTATGTAGTAAAGATGACAAGTTGACAAGATGACATCAATATGTGTCCTTCTTGGATTGACAACTGGACAAATTTGGAGCTTGAACAAATAGATAAAAAAAATTGCATTAACTTACATGAAGAAATACAAATGATACAACATGAGGGTTTTAAGATTACGATTGAAGAAAAGTTTATATGGTCTTAAGAGAAAACCTACGCATATTGATATAAGAAATTTGACATTTTCGTGATGACTCAAAGCTAAGAGAACATTTGCAAATCAATCTGACTATTTCAAAGAAAAATCCTTGAAAGAAAATTTGTTACACTATTATTAATATATGCGGATGACATATTGATAGTTGGGAAATAATTATTAAAGATAAGCTAATAGTAATATGACACATATTTACCTTTATTTGCCACATCTAACAATAATAAAATGATTATAAAAGAATGAATTTTTGTAATTTTAAGAAAAAAAATAAAGTAAAAAATGAGAAATGGTAGTATCAAATAAATGCAAAAAAAATTATGTGTCAAAGTATCATTTTTCTAAAGATAAAACATTATAAAGAGAAATTTAAAGTGTTTGGATATGAAAGAGTTATGACTAACTTAATATATTCTTGACACGCATATTAAAAAAGTTAGGAGAGTATTAAACTTGTGGTTGTCCCAAAAGAAAAGAAGCATGTTGAATGAGTGATTAAAAGGTTCAATATAGAGAGAATGTGAAGCTAGCAAACCACTTGTTGGTTAACTTGAAGTTTAGCAAGAAGTCATGTCCCTCTTCCGCAGAGGAAATGGATGAAATATCAATAAAAGGTTGCAAAAGTGTTTTGCTTTATCCAAAACATAAATAAAGTACATAGTAGTAGCCAGAATCAAAAAAATATTTATTATAATTGATGTGATTTCTCCAAGATTTTGGAATAAAAGGAAATGGGTACTCAAAGACCTAGTAAGAATTCAGTATACCATCTTCACAAAAAAATACATTGATATTCACTATTATTGAATATGCAACATGATAGACCAATAAATATTGAGTTTGGTGAAGATCCACTAATAAGATTGATTAGACATGCTTACCAAAGTAGTCACTTAATAGAAAAAGCTTGAATTATGTAGAGATATTGTTTCAATATGTAACTAGAGGGGCAGTCCAACCACAAAGAAGCCAAAGGAGAGAATGCATTTCACAAATTCACATGTTCAAAATTAGGATAAAAAGTTATATCTATTATTGAATGTTACTTCTTTTTTGAATTATAAATGTTAACCTTTGAGTTTATAAAATCACATAAAAGAAAGAAAGAAAAACAACAATAATTACAAATAAATATGAAGAATGTTGTAAGAATTTTTATGTAATAAAGGTCGTGCGATAAAATAGGTGTATTATTAATACCATATTTTAGTAATGGAATTGATTTGTTGTTCTAAAATTATATATGAGTCAAGTGTTATAGTATAAGTGCATTATAATAACCCTAGGCAAAGAACATTCGGGATTGGGAAATAACTATTCGTAATAACACCAAATCTTTACTAAAATCTTATGAAATGTTAACGAGACATAATGAAGGGAGCTTAATTACTAACGCAGATTTTTTAGTTGATTATCTTTCTATTGTTAACATTAATAATTATCCTACCAAGTAATTAAACATTAGAACGAATTGTTTTCTCATCTTGCTAAACAAAACTTTCATCAACACTATCATATTCATAGTTATAGTAAGTATACCATATTTGTGGTACAACAGTGAATTTTGCAAGAATAAAAAAAAAGGATCAGTTAAATTACGTACCCAGGCAGATAGCACACTTCAATTCCTTGAAATCTGACAAATCTATACTTATATATCTGTAAATAAACAGCCATACAATAACATTAGCAAACAATAATATCTAATCTTCTATTGAGATTATCATTGTCAAATGTCAAACTCTCAGTCCTTGCCCTAGGAAGAAGGTGCATGGGCCATGGCGGCATTGTTGGTAGATTGCAAATGGTTACATGAGTTGGCTAACATTGTAATTGCTTATGGAATTTCAAAGCTACATTTTTGTCTCTTCATGTTTATGGTCATCATTGAAAGGTATGTTATGTTTATGGATCCACCACTGTGCATAAAAATGAACTCGTGCTAAAATTACCAATGCTAATCATCTGTTGTAGAAGGATTCGACAAGAACTCAATCAACCATCCAAAACCAGAAAAGCACAAGACAGCGCATGGATCGGTTAAATATGTGCGAAACCAGACCAAACTAAACACCACTGATAGGCAGAAAAAAACCGATGACAAAAAATGAATCACACTGAAGCAGAATCAAAATCAGCATGAAAATTCAAGCAGCAGATAGAGCGATCAAAGGACCATATTAGTCGCGAAGTAAACAATTGAATAAAGAGCCTTAAAAAAAGCACAAGAGAATGAGAATGGATGCATCACTTGTAAATGAGCAAAAACTACATCAACGTTCTCGAAATCCGACAATTAAACCATAGAATAGACTTGAAACTAATCACATCGGCAGAATGAAAAACACCATAAAATTCAAGCAGCAGAAAAATCGATAAGCAAACCAAAAAAGTAAATCGCAAAGTAAGAAAAGCATACGGATAAATTAGTTTAACGTACTCATCCTCTTCTTCGTCTTCGTCTTCGTCTTCGTCCTCGTCTATCAACGAAGAATCTGATTCTGGAGAAAATACGGAAGCAAGAAAAGAAATGAAGATTACATAGGGCATACAAATGAGTCATCGAAATTCAGAAGTAATTACGAAAATCCAAAACATAGATGATTCAGAAGAAAATTCCACATACCAACTCCTTCTGCGAGTTGCTCGTGGTCGTTTCTCGGAGGACGCTCAGCTGCAGACATTATTTTGTATCCAACAAAAACCTACGAACGAAATGAAAGCTTAAAACAATTCGCAACTAGCAGTGCCACGAAGAGAAACAAAGTTGGTGCAGTGAGAGTTTAGTAACGCTTTCACGGATAGAGGAACAGAAGATGTCAAAGTGTTGCTGGATGGAAAATGTTTTTTTTTACGCGAATTACAGAAGTTGAAAACCTACTTTTAAAAGTATTTTAGTTATTAAACAAGTTAAAGTTAATTTTTATAATATAAAAAACACTAAATATAAAATGTTTGTAAAAATTTGTTGTTTAAAATATTTTAGTTATTAAACAAGTTAATTTTTATATGTGTAAAAAAAATAATAAATTTAAAATGTTTGTAAAAATTTGTAGAGACAATGACTTGTATAACCAACAATAACATGCCAGGTAAGATGTCGGAGAGTTTCGTATTTTAGATAAATATGTTGTAAAAGACATTTATTATATGTTTAATTTATTTCTTTGTAAGTTATGCTGTATAATATTATTTTAAAGATTTTTGTACCATTTTTATTCCTATATAAAAGTCTCCTGAAATATAACTTCTAATTAATGTTTAATTTAATTGTTGAAAAAGAAGTTTCAAAATAAAATAATGTTTCTTCTTAATTTGACACTGTTTATACATTTTTTTTATTCTTATATTTTTAGGGTGTTATAACTTGTGATATGTATGATGTTGTAATCAAGATATCTTAAACATACATTTAATGTAATATTTATTATGTTAATTAAACAGTATAATACTATAAATAATACACAAAAATATATTTCTGAATCATGAATTACTTCAGAACTTATTACGTTCATTTGCTAAATAACATTATATTATGAATAATATATTTAGTAATTGATATAAACAATAGTATAACATTAATATGAATGATTAATAATGATAATGATAATAATTAGTATTCCTACTAATATATAAATAAATACAGTGGTTATACTAATTCTAATTAAATATTAATATACAAATTCATAAATATTATGAATAAAAACAAATAATGATATTAAGGTTTATATTAATTGATATTAAATTTTAGGTTTAAATTCCTTTTATTTTCACGATGTTATACTTTTAGTCTTTTTAAAAATTAATAATATATTTTTCCATTTAACCTTTGAAAATTAAATAATTTGTATTTTCTCTTAATGTATTATTTCATTACTAATAAAAATGATAACGTATTTATTTACAATGGTAAATGTTAAACCTATTGTTAAACATTATTATTAATATTTTACAATAAATTGAGATATATTGATGACTAAACAACTAGGTTTCAACCAATTTTGATTAAATGAATGATTTTGACAGGAAATGTGACAATTTATCAAACTTTGATTCCATTCAGAATGGATAGTTACTTTAAGTCTTTTATTAAAAATTTGAAAGGTTTTATTGACTAACTAAGATGAAGTCTAACATAGATATATGTCAAAAGTTTGCTAAATCCACAATTATGTGAAATAATGGGGTGAAATTAATAAAATGTAAGAGATGAAGATTAAACCTCAACTCCTACACTTCAATAAAAACATTAAATTCTGTATAGCAAATATATTTATTTGGAATATGTAAGGATGGTAACAGGTTATGTTAGGTAAGAATATTATCTACTTGTTTTGTTATTAAGTTTGTTACCGAATACATATTTAAAAAGTATTCGTGTATTTTTAAATTTATGTACTACAAGAAAAAGTTGAATTACATACAACCAAAATCCGTATATAAGACCCAAAATCCGTATATAACAGTTGGTTACATACGACTTATATACGGACAAAAATCCGTATATAAAATCATCGTAACTAAATTATATACGGATTTATCCGTATATAAATTATATACGGATAAATCCGTATATAATTTATATACGGATAAATCCGTATATAATTTATATACGGATAAATCCGTATATAATATTTGTATATAATATATCAAAAAAATATTTTTTTTACATACGGATAAATCCGTATGTAACATACAATAGAGAAAAAAAATTTATTTGTAAAAATAAAAAGCTTTAAAACAAAGAAACTTACAATATAAATGGGTGATAATATAGTGATTAAAAAGTCTTGGTAAAAGTAAAAATTATAATTTAGTTGTTAGATATGTAAAAAATATCTCAATCATATTTTGTATAATTTAAGGACAAATTGATCTTCTTTGACATTACAACATAATTATTATTTTTTTACATATTAAATAACTAAATCAAGATGTACCAAGATGATTTGCCTTTATCATAAAACTACTACAAAATCATAAAATGAAGTGCAAGTGATGACAAACTTGTATAAACTGACATAACATGGATGACATGTTAGCATAATCATTTATTCATTA